>NW_027309844.1:0-160000 GCF_047496795.1 Chiloscyllium punctatum | reverse complement strand
GAGAGAGGGGAAGGAAGGGGAAGAAAGGGGGAAGGTGAGAATGGGGAAGGAGACGGGGGAAGGGAGGGGGAAGGAAGGGCGAAGGAGAGGGGGGAAGGAGATGGGGAAGTAGATGGGGGGAAGGAGAGGGGGGAAGGAAGGGTGAAGGAGAGAGTGGGGAAGGAAAGGGGGGAAGGAAGGGGGAAGGAGAGAGGGGAAGGAGGAGGGAAGGAAGGGGGAAGGAGAGGGGGGATGGAGAGGGGGAAGGAAGGGGAAAGGAGAGAGGGGGCATGGAGAGGGGGGAAGGAAGGGGAAGGAGAGAGGGGGGAAGGAGAAGGGGGAAGGAGAGAGGGGGAAGGAGAAGGGGAAGGAGGCGGGGCAAGGAAGGGGGAAGGAGAGGGGGGGAAGGAAAGTGGGGGGAAGGAGAGAGAGGGGAAGGAGGGGGGAAGGAAGGTGGATGGAATGAGGGAAGGAGGGGGTAGGAGGAGATGGGGGAAGGAGAGGGGAAAAGGAGAGGGGGAAGGAAGGGGGAAGGAGATGGGGGAAGGAGAGGCGTAGGAGAGAGGGGGGAAGGAGAGAGGTGGGAAGGAGAGAGGGGGAAGGAGAGGGGGGAAGGAGAGAGGGGGGAAAGGAGACGGGGAAGGAAGAGGGAAGGAGAGAGGGGAGAAGGAGAAGGGGGGAAGGTAGGAGGAAGGAGAGAGGGTGAAGAAGGGGAAGGAAGGGGAAGGAGAGAGGGGGAAGGAAGGGGAAAGAAAGGGGGAAGGTGAGAATGGGGAAGGAGAGGGGGGGAAGGGAGGGGGAAGGGAGGGGGAAGGAAGGGCGAATGAGAGGGGGGAAGGAGAGGGGGAAGTAGATGGGGGGAAGGAGAGGGGGGAAGGAAGGGTGAAGGAGAGAGTGGGGAAAGAGAGGGGGGAAGGAAGGTGGAAGGAGGGAGGGGGGAAGGAGGGGGGAAGGAAGGGGAAAGGAGAGAGGGAGGAAGGAGAGGGTGGAAGGAAGGGGGAAGGAGAGAGGGGGGATGGAGAGGGGGAAGGAGAGGGGAAGGAGGGGGGGAAGGAGATGGGGAAGGAAAGGGGAAGGAGAGAGGGGGTAAGGAGTGGGGGAAGGAAGGGGGAAGGAGAGAGAGGGGGTAAGGAGAGGGGGAAGGAAGGGGGAAGGAGAGAGGGAGGAAGGAGAGGGGGGGAAGGAAGGAGGAAAGAGAGAGGGGGGAAGGAGAGGGGGGAAAGAAGGGGGAAGGAGAGAGGGGGGAAGTAGAGTGGGGGGAACGAAAGAGAGGGGAAGGAGGGAGTGAAGGAAGGTGAAAGTAATGAGGGAAGGAGGGTGTAGGAAGGAGATGGGGGAAGGAAAGGGGGAAAGGAGAGGGGGGAAGGAAGGGGGAAGGAGAGGGGTAGGAGAGAGGGGCGAAGGAGAGTGGGGGAAAGGAGAGGGGGGAAGGAAGGGGTAAGGAGAGAGGGGGAAGGAGGGGGGAAGGAAGGGGGAAGGAGAGAGGGGAGAAGGAGAAGGTGGGAAGGTTGGAAGAAGGAGAGAGGGTGAAGGAAGGGGAAGGAAGGGGGAAGAAGAGAGGGGGAAGGAGAGGGGGAAGAAAGAGGGAAGGTGAGAGTGGGGAAGGAGAGGGGGGAAGGGAGGGGGAAGGAAGGGCGATGGAGGGGGGAAGGAGAGCGGGGAAGGAGAGCGGGGAAGGAGAGAGGGGGAAGGAGAGCGGGGGAAGGAGAGCGGGGGGAAAGAGAGCGGGGGAAGGAGATGGGGGAAGGAAGGGGGAAGGAAGGGGAAGGAGATGGGGAAGTAGATGGAGGGGAAGGAGGGGGGGGAAGGAAGGGTGAAGGAGAGAGTGGGGAAGGAGAGGAGGGAAGGAAGGGGGAAGGAGAGAGGGGGGAAGGAGGAGGGAAGGAAGGGGGAAGGAGAGGGGGGAAGGAGAGGGGGAAGGAAGGGGAAAGGAGAGAGGGGAAGGAGGCGGGGCAAGGAAGGGGGAAGGAGAGAGGGGGGTAGGAGAGGGGGGACGGAAGGGGGAAAGAGTGGAGGGGAAGGAGAGGGGGTATGGAAGGGGGAAGGAGAGGGGCAGAAGGACATGGGGGAAAGGAGAGGGGGGAAGGAGAGAGGGGGGAAGTAGAGCAGGGGAAAGCAGAGAGGGGGGAAGGAGTGGGGGGAAGGAAGGCGGAAGGAAGGGGGAAGGAGAGTGGGTAGGGGATGGGTGAAGACGATGTGGGGAAGGAGAGGGGGAAAGGAGGGGGAAAGGAGGGGGGAAGGAAGGGGGAAGGAAGGGGTAATGAGAGGGGGGAAGGAGAGGGGGAAAGGAGGGGAGAAGGGGATGGGGAGAGGAAGGAGATGGGGGGAACGGGGTAAGGAGGGGGGAAGGAGATGGGGGAAGGAAGGAGATGTGGGGGAAGGAATGAAATGGGGGAAGGAAGATGATCGGAGGGAAGGAGAGGTGGGGAAGGAGGGGGTGAAGAAGGGGGGAAGGAGAGGGAGGGAAGCAAGGAGATTGGCGGGAAGGAGGGGGGAAGGAGAGGGGAGGAAGGAGAGGGGGAGGAAGGAGATGGGGAAAGAGGGGGGAAAGGAAGGGGGGGAAGGATGGAGAGGTATGGAGGAAGGAGGGGGAGGGAAGGAGGGGGGAGGAAGGAGACGGGGAAGGAAGGAGATGGGGGGAAGGAGAGGGGGGAAGGAAGGAGATGGGGGAAGGAGAGGGGGGAAGGCAGGAGATGGGGAAGGAAGGGGGAAGGAAGGAGATGGGGGAATGGGGGAAGGAAGGAGATGGGGAGGAAGGAGATGGGGGAGGAGGGGGGAAGGAAGGAAATGGGGGAAGGAGAGGGGGAAAGAAGGGGGATGGTGGGGGAAGGAAGGAGAGGGGGGAAAGAAGGGCGAAGGAAGGAGGGGGGAAAGGAAGGGGGAAGGAAGGAGATTGGGGGAAGGGGGGGGTAAGGAAGGGGAAGGAAGGATATGGGGGAATGGAGAGGGGGGAAGGAAGGAGATGGGGAGAAGGAAGGGGGAAGGAAGGAGAGGAGGGGAAGGAAGGGGAAGGAAGGAGATGGAGGGAAGGAGGGTGGGGAAGGAAGGGGGAAAGAAGAAGAGGGGGAAGGAGAGGGGGAAGGAAGGAGATGGGGGGAAGGAGAGGGGGATGAAGGAAGGAGGACGGAAGGAGAGGGGAAGGAAGGGGGAAGGAAGGAGATGGAGGAAGGGGGGGAAGTTAGGGGGAAGGAGAGAGGGGGGGAATGAGAGGGGTGAAGGAAGGGGGAAGGAGAGAGGGGGGAAGGAGAAGGGGGAAGGAGAGAGGGGGAAGGAGAAGGGGGGAAGGTAAGAGGAAGAAGAGAGGGGGAAGGAGGCGGGGCAAGGAAGGGGGAAGGAGAGAGGGGGGAAGGAGAGTGGGGGGAAGGAGAGAGAGGGGAAGGAGGGGGGAAGGAAGGTGGAAGGAATGAGGGAAGGAGGGGGTAGGAAGGAGATGGGGGGAAGGAGAGGGGAAAAGGAGAGGGGGAAGGAAGGGGGGAGGAGATGGGGGAAGGAGAGGCGTAGGAGAGAGGGGGGAAGGAGAGAGGGGGGAAGGAGAAGGGGGGAAGGTAGGAGGAAGGAGAGAGGGTGAAGGAAGGGGAAGGAAGGGGGAAGGAGAGAGGGGGAAGGAAGGGGAAAGAAAGGGGGAAGGTGAGAATGGGGAAGGAGAGGGGGGAAGGGAGGGGGAAGGAACGGCGAATGAGAGGGGGGAAGGAGAGGGGGAAGTAGATGGGGGGAAGGAGAGGGGGGAAGGAAGGGTGAAGGAGAGAGTGGGGAAGGAGAGGGGGGAAGGAAGGGGAAAGGAGAGAGGGGGGAAGGAGAGGGGGAAGGAAGGGGAAAGGAGAGAGGGGGATGGAGAGGGGGAAGGAGAGGGGAAGGAGAGGGGGGGAAGGAGAGGGGGGAAGGAAGGAGGAAGGTGAGAGGGGGAAGGAGAGGGGGGAAAGAAGGGGGAAGGAGAGAGGGGGGAAGGAGAGTCGGGGGAACGAAAGAGAGGGGAAGGAGGGAGGGAAGGAAGGTGGAAGGAATGAGGGAAGGAGGGTGTAGGAAGGAGATGGGGGAAGGAAAGGGGGAAAGGAGAGTGGGGGAGGAAGGGGAAGGAGAGGGGGGAAGGAGAGGGGTAGGAGAGAGGGGGGAAGGAGAGAGGGGGGAAAGGAGAGGGGGAAGGAAGGGGTAAGGAGAGGGGGGAAGGAGGGGGGGAAGGAAGGGGGAAGGAGAGAGGGGAGAAGGAGAAGGGGGGAAGGTAGGAAGAAGGAGAGAGGGTGAAGGAAGGGGAAGGAAGGGGGAAGGAGAGAGGGGGAAGGAGAGGGGGAAGAAAGGGGGAAGGTGAGAGTGGGGAAGGAGAGGGGGGAAGGGAGGGGGAAGGAAGGGCGTTGGAGAGGGGGGAAGGAGAGCGGGGGAAGGAGAGTGGGGAAGGAGAGGGGGGAAGGAGAGAGGGGGAAGGAGAGCGGGGGAAGGAGAGCGGAAGGGAAAGAGAGCGGGGGAAGGAGATGGGTGAAGGAAGGGGGAAGGAAGGGGAAGGAGATGGGAAAGTAGATGGAGGGGAAGGGGGGGGAAGGAAGGGTGAAGGAGAGAGTGGGGAAGGAGAGGAGGGAAGGAAGGGGGAAGGAGAGAGGGGGGAAGGAGGAGGGAAGGAAGGGGGAAGGAGAGGGGGGAAGGAGAGGGGGAAGGAAGGGGAAAGGAGAGAGGGAGGAAGGAGAGGGTGGAAGGAAGGGGGAAGGAGAGGGGGGGAAGGAGAAAGGGGAAGGAGAGAGGGGAGAAAGAGAGGAGGGGAAGGAAGTGGGAAGGAGAGAGGGGGAAGGAGAAGGGGAAGGTAAGAGGAAGGAGAGAGGGGAAGGAGGCGGGGCAAGGAAGGGGGAAGGAGAGGGGGGGAAGGAGAGGGGGGACGGAAGGGGGAAGGAGAGGGGCAGAAGGAGATGGGGAAAGGAGAGGGGGAAGGAGAGAGGGGGGAAGTAGAGCAGGGGAAAGGAGAGAGGTGGGAAGGAGTGGGGGGAAGGAAAGCGGAAGGAAGGGGGAATGAGAGGGGGTAGGGGATGGGGGAAGACGATGTGGGGAAGGAGAGGGGGAAAGGAGGGGGAAAGGAGGGGGGAAGGAAGGGGGAAGGAAGGGGTAAGAAGAGGGGGGAAGGAGAGGGGGGAAGGAGGGGAGAAGGGGATGGGGAGAGGAAGGAGATGGGGGGAACGGGGGAAGGAGGGGGGAAGGAGATGGGGGAAGGAAGGAGATGTGGGGGAAGGAAGGAAATGGGGGAAGGAAGATGATCGGAGGGAAGGAGAGGTGGGGAAGGAGGGGGTGAAGAAGGGGGGAAGGAGAGGGGGAAGGCAGGAGATGGGGGAAGGAGAAAGGGGAAGGAGGGGGGAAGGAAGGAGAGGGGGAAGGAAGGGGAAGGAAGGAGATGGGGGAAGGGGGAAGGAAGGAGATGGGGAGGAAGGAGATGGGGAGGAAGGAGATGGGGAGGAGATGGGGATAAAGGGGGGTAGGAAGGGGGAAGGAAGCAGATGGGGAAGGAGAGGGGGAAGGAAGGGGGAAGGAGGGGGGAAGGAGGAGGGGAAGGAGATGGGGGAAGGAGGAGGGAAGGAGAAGGGGAAGGAGATGGGGGGAAGGAAGGAGATGGGGGGAAGGAAGGAGATGGGGGAAGGACGGAGATAGGGGAAGGAAGGAGAGGGGGGTGAAAGGGGGGAAGGAGGGGGGATGGGAGGGGGCAAGGAGAGGGGAGTAAGGAAGGAGATGGAGTTAAGTGGGGAAGGAAGGAGATGGGGGAAGGAGAGGGGGAAGGAAGGAGATGGGGAAGGAGAGGTGAGGTAAGGAAGAGGGACAGAGAGAGGGGGAAGGAGAGAGGGGGGAAGGAAACAGCCGGGGAAGGAAGGAGAGGGGGGGAAGGAGGAGGGGCGGAAGAGGGAAGGAAGGAAGGAGAGGGAGTAGGAGGGGGGAAAGGAAGGGGGAAGGAAGGAGAGCGGGGATGGGGGGGAAGGAGAGGGGTGAAAGGAGGGGGGAAGGAAGGAGTGAGGGAAGGAGAGGGGGGAAAGGAAGGATATGGGAGGGAACGAGGGGGGAAGGAGGGGTGGAAGGAAGGGGGAAGGAAGGAGAGGGGGGAAGGAGAGGGGGGAGGACGGAGATGGGCGTAGGAAGGAGATGGGGGAAAGAGAGACGGGGAAGAAGGGGGGGTGAAGGAGAGGGGGGAAGGAGAGGGGAGGAAGGAAGGAGATGGGGGAAGGGGGGAAGGAAGGAGATGGGGGAAGGAGAGGGGGAAAAAGGAGATGGGGGAAGGAGAGGTGGGGTAAGGAAGAGGGACGGAGAGATGGTGGAAGGAGAGTGCGGGGAAGGAAGGAGGAGGAGAGAGGGGGGAAGGAGAGAGGGGAAGTAAAGAGCCGGGGAAGGAAGGAGAGGGGGGAAGGAGGGGGGGAGGAGGGGGGAAGGAAAGGGGAGTAAGGAAGGAGAGGGGGAAAGGAGGGGGGGAAGGAAGGAGTGGGGGAAGGAGAGGGGGGAAAGGAAGGAGATGGGAGGGAAGGAGGTGGGAAGGAAGAGGGAAGGAAGGAGAGGGGGAAGGAGGGGGGGAAGGACAGTGGGGGAAGGAGAGTGGGGGAAGGTTGGAAGAAAGGTGATGGGGAGGAAGGTGATGAGGGAGGAGGGGGGAAGGAAGGAGATGGGTTAAGGAGAGGGGGAATGAAGGGGGAAGGAAGGAGGGGGAAGGAAGGGGGAAGGAAGGAGATTGGAGGAAGGAGGGGGGTAAGGAAGGAGATGGGGGATGGAGGGGGGATGGAGAGGGGGGAAGGAAGGAGATGGGGTAAGGAGAGGGGGAATGAAGGGGAAGGAAGGAGGGGGAAGGAAGGGGGATGGAAGGAGATTGGAGGAAGGAGGGGGGTAAGGAAGGAGATGGGGGGATGGAGGGGGGATGGAGAGGGGGGAAGGAAGGGGGAAGGAGGGAGCGGAGGGGAAGGAAGGGGGAAAGAAGGAGATGGAGGGAAGGAGGGTGGGGAAGGAAGGAGATGGGGGAAGGAGGGGGGAGGAAGAAGATGGGGAGGAAGGTGATGAGGGAGGAGGGGGGAAGGAAGGAGATGGGGTAAGGAGAGGGGGAATGAAGGGGGAAGGAAGGAGGGGGAAAGAAGGGGGAAGGAAGGAGGGGGAAGGAAGGGGGAAGGAAGGAGATTGGAGGAAGGAGGGGGGTAAGGAAGGAGATGGGGGGATGGAGGGGGGATGGAGAGGGGGGAAGGAAGGGGGAAGGAGGGAGCGGAGGGGAAGGAAGGGGGAAAGAAGGAGATGGAGGGAAGGAGGGTGGGGAAGGAACGGGGAAGGAAGGGAATTGGGGGAAGGAGAGGGGAAGGAAGGGGGCAGGAAGAAGATGGGGAAGGAGAGGGGCGGAAGGAAGGGGGAAGGAAGGAAATGGGGGAAGGGGGGAAGGAAGGGGTAAGGAAGGAGAGAGGAGGAAGGAAGGAGATGGAGGAAGGAGTGTGGGGAAGGAAGGGGGAAAGTTGGAGATGGAGAGGAGAGGGGGGAAGGAAGGAGATGGGGTGAAGGAGAGGGGGACGAAGGAAGGAAGACGGAAGGAGGGGGGGAGGGAAGGGGGAAGGAAGGAGATGGGGGAGGGGGGGAAGTTAGGGGGAAGGAAAGAAGGGGGAAGGAGAGGGGTGAAGGAAGGGGGAAGGAGATGGGGGAAGGAGAGGGGGTAAGGAGGGGGGAGGAGATGGGGGGAAGGAAGGCGGTGGCGGTGAAGGGGGAGGAGGGGGTAAGGAGATGTGTGGAAGGAAGGAGTTGGGGGGAAGGAAGGTGATGGGGGGAGGAAGGAGATGGGGAGAAGGAAGGAGAGGGGGGTGAAGGACCGTGGAGGAAGGAGAGGGAAGGAAGGGGAAGGAAGGGGGAAGGAGAGGGGGGAAGGAGATGGGGGAAGGAGGGGGGCAGGAGGAGGGGAAGGAGATGGGGGGAAGAAGGAGATGGGGGGAAGGACGGTGATAGGGGGGAAGGATGGAGATGGGGGGAAGGAAGGAGATGCGGGGAAAGAGAGGGGGGGAGGAGGGGGGATGGGAGAGGCGGGAAGGAAGGAGATGGGGGGAAGGGGGGAAGGAAGGAGATGGGGGAAGGAGAGGGGGAAGGAAGGAGATGGGGAAGGAGAGGTGAGGTAAGGAAGAGGGCCGGAGAGAGGGGGAAGGAGGGGGGGAAGGAATGGGGAGGAGAGAGCGGGGAAGGAGAGAGGGGGGAAGGAAAGAGCCAGGGAAGGAAGGAGAGGGGTGAAGGAGGAGGGGTGGAAGGGGGAAGGAAGGAAGGAGAGGGAGTAGGAGGGGGGGAAAGGAAGGGGGAAGGAAGGAGGGGGGAAGGGGGGAAAAGGAGAGGGTTGAAAGGAGGGGGGAAGGAAGGAGTGGGGGAAGGAGAGGGGGGAAAGGAAGGATATGGGAGGGAACGAGGGGGGAAGGAGGGGTGGAAGGAAGGGGGAAGGAAGGAGAGGGGGGAAGGAGAGGGGGGAAGGACGGAGATGGGCGTAGGAAGGAGTTGGGGGAAAGAGAGACGGGGAAGAAGGGGGGTGAAGGAGAGGGGGGAAGGAGAGGGGAGGAAGGAAGGAGATGGGGGAAGGGGGGAAGGAAGGAGATGGGGGAAGGAGAGGGGGAGGGAAGGAGATGGGGAAAGGAGAGGTGAGGTAAGGAAGAGGGACGGAGAGAGGGGGGAAGGGGGGAAAATTAAAACATTTAAAAGGCATGGGTATATGCACAGGAAGGATTTAGAAGGATATGGGCCAAATGTTGGCAAATGGGACTAGGTTAATTTGCGATATCTGGTCAGGATGGAGGAATTGACAAAGGGGCCGTTTCTATGCTGCATGATTCTATAAGAAGAAAATTATTCGTCAAATCTTCATCACTCCCATAACTGGAAAGGTCAATCCGTGCTCCTCAACAGTTACCAAAGCCGACAGTGGATTCTGAACATCCAACAGTCAGAGCTAACAGAATCTGAAACCCACACGGTGTAAAGGAGATGAACCAGCTCAAACCCCTTTTACTGTAGTGCTCCCTAAAGTAGGAAGGAGGAAATGTGCTGCTATCAATACAACTGCACACACACAGATACACGCAGGAATGTGGGAACACTGGGGTTAGGAGATCCACTGCACTGACTCACCAAGATCCATTGCAGTTCTATACTTGCTGCCATTTCCAATAACTCCTTCCCTGAAGGTAGCCTCCAGTCTAAGGTGCGACTCAGGAGTTCATTACATTTGACTCAGTGTAATCATGTAGTAAAGCAATGAAGCAACAGAACTTTTTTAATACCTAATTTAACTGTATAATATTGCAACTCGGGAGTTGGTATAACATTGAATATTACATCAGAATTCAAATCTCTTAATTAACAAGGAAAACCAGGAGAGATGTCATCCACAAATTGTAAATACTTCTAAACACTTACCAGGAACACCAATGATGGCAAGAACCATGTAGAAAACTTTCCTGGCTAATTGAATTGGCAGATGCATTTTCAGTGTAGAGTGACAATCCTTTATTCCTGCACATAAAAATGCAAACATTAAACTCTGCAGTGTTACATTCTCTGTGTGTTTCGATTATATTCTGTGTAATCTCCACTGGGAGATTAGCGTTGCAGCTCTGATGATGACAACTTTATCATTCCCAGTAGGTCGAAGATGTTTCTCACTGAAATTAGATTGTGACAGGTAACGCATGACCTCATCGAGGGAGGAATCATCATTGGAAACTGTGTTAATTAGAAAAACTTGTAATTCTCGCCACTTTATGAACAGAGAGGCAGCCTGCTGTTGTAATAATGCTGCCTTCACATAAAGAGATTACATTGCTTTCTCGTGGATGGATGTGATTTTGTTTGCTGCATCTACCTTGTTTTCCTCTTCCTTAATGCCCCGCTAACATCGAAATGTACTTTCTAATTTGGGTTGGATTTTTGTCCAGCAGCTTGGTGTTGAGGGAATGTACCTCACATTGTCTCCGTGATGTCAGTCATGCCCATTTATTGGATGAATCCCTGACATTAGCGAGCCCTCGACCGTAGCTCTACCATGGGCTGTCATTCCCCATGTCTCAGATAATTCCCATTATCCTAGATTCCTGGTAGGAATGTAGTTGACCTGTCATTGTCCCATGTCCGTCCCATCTCTCTGTGTTGGAGAAATTCCGGTCCCCTCATTGTCACCTTCCTGCCGTGGTATGGATTTGCTTTTCCCAGTTGCTGATGCAATCCCGTTCTGGGATAATCTAGTTCCAAACCGGGCTCAGGCAGATCATTTTATCTCCTCATAAAGTATTCTTTGTTTTTGTTTTGGAATTATCTCATTCTGCCATTTGCTCTTTTGACCTGAGTGTCCGTTTGACTTCCTCCTCTCTGGGAGGGGGGGGGGGGGGTTAGCTTAACTCCATTTTATTGGGTCAGATGACCCACAAATTTGAGGACATCTATTTAATAAAATCACTTCCAAACGAAACAGAAATGCCCAGCTCTTCCATGCTATCAACACAACTAATATCCACATTCCTGGGACAATTCTTTTAAAGATGTGCAGCGTTCACACATCCCTTGGAAAGTTCAGTGCTCAGGTGCGACACAATAAGTGCAGCCTATCCCCAAGTACTTCAGGGCCCCAATTCATAAGCAGTTGCTGACATCAGTATTGGCTCAGAAATGTTTGGCAGGTCAGGTCATATTGGGACCACAGATGGAACCTCCATGTCCCAAACCAGAAGCCGAGAAACCAAAGAGAATCTGCCCCGGCCCAGGGAGAAGCAGATAGCATTGAACCACATTGGGAATGGGACAGTATGGAGACACACTTGGTGCCCTGTACAACAGTGATAGAAATGAACTTGTTTCAGACGGGCAGATCAATTGGAATGTAAGGGACAGCCTTTGCACTGACCCGGGGTCACACATAATTGTGGGCTTTCAAGATCGAGACACTGTCAGCGGGGAATGTGTCATTCTGCTGGAGTGGTTCCTCTCAAACTGTCACACACAGTGAACCACAATGTGCTACTTGATCTGTTCACATCAGCGACTCACTGGGAACACCATTACCTCACTCTGACTTTGTGCCAAATCTACTCAATAGAACCCTACCTCTGTGTAATTGGCAGCTAACGTTGTTATCAATCTGGCCAGAATGCTACAACTGTTACAGTACTGAACAAAATAATACACACATTGTATTTGTGAGGGCTGACTGTAATGATAGTCTGGCTATTTTCATCACCTACTTTTCATTGAATTCGCTCTAATTGCCGGTAATTCCCCATTTTATTTCCCTGAGTTAACCAGACGATGCTAATAAAGGAGAATGCAAACGTCAGTGTTGGACAGATTGTGGCACAGATCCTATTTCCTCATTACCAATTGGTTCCTTTACCAGGCATCACCAGTCCGTCCTTACCTTTCACCAGGATCAATGTAACCTGTCAGTTCCCCTTATTGAACACACTGTCAGATAGAGCCAGGGACTTGGAGACAGATGACAGCACGGAAAGCAGCCACACGGTGTTTCGGATTTGTCTCAGTGAAGCCCAATCAACGTTGTGCCTGAAGGATACTTGAACCAGCTTAGATCGGAGGGTCTAACACTCTCCTCACTGAGTTCTTCCAGACACACAAATGCAGCACGATTCCTATCATCCATTTTATCCCCATCACAAACACTCTCTCCATCGATCAATCTTTTTTTCCTTCAATGAAATTCTCTCAAATTGAACAAGGTACAACCTTCACTGAGAAACCCATGCTGACTCTCCTGGATTAATCACTCACTGTTGAAATAACCATTTAGAGAATCTATCAGAGTTTTGTCAGCTCTGGAAGTGTAATAGCAGCTGGTATCCCATCCTCAAACGTTTGGAAAACTTCTGATAGATGGATCTCATTGACTTCATCTCGGGGTTTTCCATTGAACATCACTTCAAAGGTGCCACCGTGCGATGGCTGAGATCCGAACACATACCAACTGGTTGGAAGGCAGCCATGTTGCCCACTATACCCCCATCCCCCTGCCAGCTGGAGTGCTCGCTATTCTCAAACACACTTAACAACACCATCATCATCACCAATTGAATTGGGGCTGAAATAAAATCAGAAATAGCTGGCGAAGCTCAGCAAATCTGGCAGCATCGGTATCAGAATCAGTATCAGGGCAGAGCAGTAGTTATGAACTATATGGACTTCAGTAAGGCATTCCACAAGGTTCCCCAATGGGACACTGGGTAGCAAGGTTAGATCTCATGGAATACAGGAAGAATTATCCATTTGGATACTGACCTGGCTCAAAGGTAGAAGACAGAGAATGGTGGTGGAGTGTTGTTCTTTCAGTCTGGAGGCCTGTGACCAGTGGAGTGTCACAAGATCGGTGCTGGATCCACTACCTTTCGTCATTATAAAAATGATGTGGAAGTGAGCATAACAGGTACAGTTATTAAGTTTGCAGATGGCACCAAAATTGGAGGTGTAGTGGACAGCAAAGAAGGTTACCTCAGATTACAACATGATCTTGATCAGATGTGCCAGTGGGCTGAGAAGTGGCAGATGGAGATTAATTTAGTGAAATGTGAGGTGTAGCATTTTGGGAAAGCAAATGTTAGCAGTACTTATACATTTAATGGTAAGATGTTGGGGAGTTTTGCTGTTCATTTGAGTGGGAGCAGCGGCCGAGGAAAAACGAACCCGGGAGACTACAGCTAAGGCAAGACAGTTTGTTTCAAAATTACTTACCTGTAGCGGGCAGCGGAAGTGAGGTTGGAGCGCATAGCTGGGCGGGAAGGTAAGTGATTAGTATTTGAGTGGGTGTGTTCGAGACCCCAGGTCCTACTTTCGTAGGGCCTCCCTCCCACCCTCCCACCCTCCTCCTCTAACCTAACTTTAAAGTCCACAGGTTATTGACTCAGTGTTCTTGTTTTTGGAGACAGTGTACAGTCATGGCAGCGCAGGCGGTGGAATGTTCCTCCTGCAGGATGTTTGAGGTAGGGGTGACCAACGATACTCCTGCCGACTTCGTCTGCAGGAAATGCAGTCAGATCCTGATCCTCACTGAACGAGTTAGGGAACTGGAACTGGAGCTGGATGAGCTGAGGATTATTCGAGAGGGTGAGAGGGTGATCGATAGAAGCTACAGGGACATAGTTACGCCGGAGAACAGAGGTAGCTGGGTAACAGTTAGAGGTGGGAAGGGGAAGAGGCAGGCAGTGCAGGGTTCCCCTGTGGTCGTTCCCCTAAAAAATAAGTATACAGCTTTGGAAAATGTTGGGGGGGACAGCCTTGCAGGTGTAAGCTGCAGTGAAGGGGTCTGTAGCTCTGAGACTCAGAAGGGAAAGGGGGAGAAGAGGAGAGCGCTAGTTATAGGGGACTCTCTAGTTAGAGGGACGGACAGGCGGTTCTGTGGACATGGGCGAGACTCTCGGATGGTTTGTTGCCTCCCGGGTGCTAGGGTCCGAGACATCTCGGACCGTGTCTTCAGAATCCTTAAGGGGGAGGGTGTGCAGCCAGAAGTCGTGGTACACATTGGCACCAACGACATAGGTAGGAAGAGGGGTGGGGAGGTCATTCAAGAGCTCAAGGAGTTAGGCTGGAAGCTAAAAGCTAGGACAGACAGAGTCGTCATCTCTGGGTTGTTGCCGGTGCCACGTGACAGAGAGGCAAAGAATAGGGAGAGAGTGCAGTTGAACACGTGGCTGCTAGAATGGTGTAGGAGGGAGGGCTTCAGATATTTGGACAATTGGACTGCATTCTGGGGAAGGTGGGACCTGTACAAACAGGACGGGTTGCACCTGAACCAGAAGGGCACCAATATCCTGGGGGGTAGGTTTGCTAGCACTCTTCGGGGGGGTTTAAACTAATTTGGCAGGGGGATGGGATCCGGACTTGTAGTCCAGCAAGTAAGCTAGCTGTGTGTCAGGATGTCCAAGACTGTAGGGAGGCTGTGGAGAAGGTAGCACTGACAGGGACTACTTGCGGACACAGAGATGGGCTCAAGTGCGTATACTTCAATGCAAGGAGTATCAGAAATAAGGTGGGTGAACTTAAGGCGTGGATCGGTACCTGGGACTACGATGTTGTGGCCATCACGGAAACATGGATAGATGAGGGACAGGAATGGCTGTTGGAGGTTCCTGGTTACAGATGTTTCAGTAAGATTAGGGAGGGTGGTAAAAAAGGAGGGGGGGTGGCATTGCTAATTAGAAATGGTATAACGGCTGCAGAAAGGAAGTTTGAGGGGGATCTGCCTCTGGAGGTAGTATGGGCTGAAGTCAGAAATAGGAAAGGTGCAGTCACCTTGTTGGGTGTTTATTATAGGCCCCCCAATAGCAGCAGAGATGTGGAGAAAC
Organism: Chiloscyllium punctatum; assembly: GCF_047496795.1. Lineage (NCBI taxonomy): Eukaryota > Metazoa > Chordata > Chondrichthyes > Orectolobiformes > Hemiscylliidae > Chiloscyllium > Chiloscyllium punctatum. The sequence goes on along the minus strand of NW_027309844.1, from coordinate 145,730 downwards.
AGATTGGGAAACAGATTTTGGAAAGGTGCAGAAGCCACAGGGTCGTAGTCTTGGGCGACTTCAACTTCCCAAATATTGATTGGAAGCTCTTTAGATCAAGTAGATTGGTTGGGGCGGTGTTTGTGCAGTGTGTCCAGGAAGCTTTTCTAACGCAGTATGTAGATTGTCCAACCAGAGGGGAGGCCATATTGGATTTGGTACTCGATAATGAACCGGGACAAGTGGTGGGCTTGTTAGTGGGTGAACATTTTGGTGATGGTGACCACAATTCTGTGACTTTCACCTTGGTTATGGAGAGAGATAGGTGCGCACAACAAGGAAGTTTTTACAATTGGGGGAAGGGAAATTACGATGCTGTAAGACAGGATTTGAGGAGCATACGTTGGGAGCATAGGCTGTCAGGGAAGGATGTGGTGGAAATGTGGAACTTTTTCAAGGAGCAGATACGACGTGTCCTTAATATGTATGTACCGATCAGGCAGGAAAGAAATGGTCGTGTGAGGGAGCCTTGGTTGACGAGGGAGGTTGAATGTCTAGTAAAGAGGAAGAAGGAGGCTTACATAAGGTTGAGGAAACAGGGTTCAGACAGAGCAGTGGAGGGATACAGGATAGCCAGAAGGGACCTGAAGAAAGGGATTAGGAGAGCTAAGAGAGGGCATGAAAAATCCTTGGCGGATAGGATCAAGGATAACCCCAAGGCATTCTATGCGTATGTGAGAAACCTGAGAATGACGAGAACGAGGGTAGGTCCGATTAAGGACAGTGGTGGGAGACTGTGTATTGAGTCGGAAGAGATAGGAGAGGTCTTGAACAAGTACTTCTCTTCAGTATTTACGAACGAGAGGGACCGTATTGTTGAAGAGGAGAGTGTGAAACGGACTGATAAGCTAGAAGAGATACCTGTTAGGAAGGAAGATGTGTTGGATATTTTGAACAACTTGAGGATAGACAAGTCCCCCGGGCCTGACGGGATATATCCTAGGATTATGTGGGAAGCAAGAGAGGAAATTGCAGTACCGTTGGCAATGATCTTCTCGTCTTCACTGGCAACGGGGGTGGTACTAGGGGACTGGAGAGTAGCGAATGTTGTGCCCCTGTTCAAAAAAGGGAATAGGGATAACCCCGGGAATTTCAGGCCAGTTAGTCTTACTTCTGTGGTAGGCAAAGTAATGGAAAGGGTACTGAGGGATAGGATTTACGAGTATCTGGAAAGACACTGCTTGATTAGGGACAGCCAGCACGGATTTGTGAAGGGTAGGTTTTGCCTTACAAGTCTTATTGAATTCTTCGAGGAGGTGACCAAGCATATGGATGAGGGTAGAGCAGTGGATGTAGTGTACATTGATTTTAGTAAGGCATTTGATAAGGTTCCCCATGATAGGCTTATGCGGAAAGTCAGGAGGCATGGGATAGAGGGAAATTTGGCCAATTGGATAGAAAACTGGCTAACCGGTCGAAGTCAGAGAGTGGTGGTAGATGGTAAATATTCAGCATGGAGTCCAGTTACAAGTGGAGTTCCGCAGGGATCAGTTCTGGGTCCTCTGCTGTTTGTAATTTTTATTAATGACTTAGATGAGGGAGTCAAAGGGTGGGTCAGTAAATTTGCAGATGATACAAAGATAGGTGGAGTTGTGGACAGTGAGGAGGGCTGTTGTCGGCTGCAGAGGGACTTAGATATGATGCAGAGCTGGGCTGAGGAGTGGCAGATGGAGTTCAACCCTGCCAAGTGTGAGGTTGTCCATTTTGGAAGAACAAATAAGAATGCGGAATACAGGGTTAATGGTAGGGTTCTTGGTCAGGTGGAGGAACAGAGGGATCTTGGGGTCTATGTACATAGATCTTTGAAGGTTGCCACTCAGGTGGATAGAGTTTGTAAGAAGGCCTATGGAGTATTATCGTTCATTAGCAGAGGGATTGAATTCAAGAGTCGTGAAGTGATGTTGCAGCTGTACAGGACTTTGGTTAGGCCACATTTGGAGTACTGTGTGCAGTTCTGGTCGCCTCACTTTAGGAAAGATGTGGAAGCTTTGGAGAGGGTGCAGAGAAGATTTACCAAGATGTTGCCTGGAATGGAGAGTAGGTCGTACGAGGATAGGTTGAGAGTTCTTGGCCTTTTCTCGTTGGAACGGCGAAGGATGAGGGGTGACTTGATAGAGGTTTATAAGATGATCAGAGGAATAGATAGAGTAGACAGTCAGAAACTTTTTCCCCGGGTACAACAGAGTGTTACAAGGGGACATAAATTTAAGGTGAAGGGTGGAAGGGGAGATGCCAGGGGTGGGTTCTTTACCCAGAGACTGGTGGGGGCATGGAATGCGCTGCCCGTGGGAGTGGTAGAGTCAGATTCATTGGCGACCTTTAAGCGGCATTTGGATAGGTACATGGATGGGTGCTTAATCTAGGATAGAAGTTCGGCTCAACATCGTGGGCCAAAGGGCCTGTTCTGTGCTGTATTGTTCTATGTTCTATGTTCTATGTTCTATGAACAAAGGAACCTTGGAGTGCATTTTCATAGCTCGTTGAAGGTGGAGTCACAGTTAGATAGGATAGTGAAGGCGGCGCTTGGTATACTTTCCTTTATTGGTCAGAGTATTGAGTAGAGGAGTTGGGCGTTCATCTTGTGGCTGTACAGGACATTGGTTAGGCCATTGTTGGAATATTGCGTGGTGTTTTGGTCTCCTTCCTATTGGAAAGATGGTGTGAAATTTGAAAGTGGTCAGGAAAGATTTCCAAGGATGTTGCTAGGATTGGAATATTTGAGCTATAGGGAGAGAGGTTGAATAGGCTGGAGCTGTTTTCACTGCAGCGCCTGAGGCTGAGGGGTGACCTTATGGAGATTTATAAAATCATGAGGGGCATGGATAGGATAAATAGACAAAGTCTCTTCCCTGGAGGGGAACTAGAGGGCATAGTTTTAGGGTGAGATGGAATGAGCTGCCAGAGAAAGTGGTGGAGGCTAGTACAATTGCAACATTTAAAAGGCATCTGGATGGGTATATGAATAGGAAGGGTTTGGAGGGATATGGATCTGGTGATGGCAGGTGGGACTAGATTGGGTTGGGATATCTGGTCGGCATGGACGAGTAGAACTGAAGAGTCTGTTTTCGTGCTGTACATCTCTATGACTCTATGACCCTATGACAAGGGCAGCAGCTACTAGGAACACCACCAGCTGTAAGTTGCCCTCCAAGCCACTCACCACCCTCACTTGGAAATATACCAGTATTCCTTCACAGTTGTTGGGTCAAAATCCTGGAAATCCCTCCCTATTGACATTGTGGGTGAACCCACAGCAAGTGGACTGTAGCGATTCAAGAAGACAGCTCAGCAGCACCTTCTCAATGGCAAATAGGGATGGGCTATCAAAGCTGGCCCAGCCAGGGACGGCCAAGACCCACAAATGAATTTTAAAAACCCAGAGAATGTGACATGTTAGTGTGGGACCAATGTTCAATATTTTCAAACTGTAATGATATTGTCAGTCTCTCTTACTTTTCCACGTTTATATAGTCAACGTCAGTGTTGTGCTAACACAAACTGGCTGCCGGGAACACACCTAACATGTCTGACTTACTCATTTGGCTCTGGAATTCTGTCAGCAAGGGAGAGGGGGATGTGTCAAAAGTCTTTTCCATGTCTGAATCCTGTGTAGTTAGGCCCCATCCCTAAATCAAGTGTTCATCAAATCCCACTCTGACCTTTTCGGAGTTCAAATTGTGTGTTGTCTCCAAATAAAAGAAAAGAATGCATCTGCAAATAAACAAAGCTGTGGGATGAAACGTTGTGTGCTTGTTGGTGTCATTGTAGTTACACAGGATTGAAGATAAATAAGACAGTGCGAGATAGACAGCACTGTAACCAGCATGGTAGTGTTATTGTAAAAGGAGTCGAGATTGTGGTGCTGGAAAAACACAGCAGCTCAGGCAGTATCCGAGGAGCAGGAAAATCGACGTTTCGGGCAAAAGCCCTTCATCAGGAATCCCTCGACTTCAACCTCCAGCATCTGCAGTTCTCACTTCCGCCCCATTATAAAAGGATATTAATATCTTCAGTGAATGGGGAAAACAGAGGGGACGGTGTTCAATATAGGCAAGTGGGCAGTCACCTAAAGGAGGGAAGTTTATGACTTCAAGACATAATGGTGGGCAGGGACGGGTTGGACCGAAGGGTCGGTTTCGATGCTGTCCATCTCTATGACTCTATGACTATAAAAGGAAACTGATCACAGATCAATTAAAATGTCTCAGTGCAGACTAACAATAATCTGATACCTTTTCCTCACTTTCCCACACGAATTCCTGGTAAAATTGGGAACACATCATTTGTTGGTGGAATGAACAGGTTAACTTCCTGTGATTTAACCTCTCTCCAATTCCCTTTCCAAGTTATCTCTGCCGAGTCAATGTTTAAATCTAACACTGTTCTGATCTGATGCCATTTGGAAATCCGAATCTCCTCCTGTCCCTTCCTGCTCACTGTGTGAGGGTCTGCCTGTTTCTCTCCCAGCTTTCAGAACACATGGAAACCTCCACATACAGCAGTTGAATGCCGTGTGACTCAGCTCATTGTTGAGTTGGTCCATGGTGGGTACTTTCTCCCTTGTTTTCTCCCCTCTCATATACGGTTGTTCTGTATATAAATAACCCACTCCCCTCAATTCTATTCCAGTCTATAACACACTCTCGCGTTTCTAATATTCTGTGTATAAACCAGACCGACCACTTTTACGAATTCCAGTCTGTACCTCACTCTCGGGTCTCTGTTATTTTATGCACAAATCACCACAAAACCCTCAGTTAGATTCCAACCTGTGACTCAATCATGGGTTTCTGTTGTTCTGTATACAAACCACCCTGAATTCCTCAATAGGATTCCAATATGTAACTCACTCCCATGTATCTGTGGCTATTTACCTAGACCATCTCAAACCCCTTGAATAGATTCCAGCCTGTAAGTAACTCCCGGGTATCAGTTATTCTACATATAACCCTCCTCCAAGCCCACAAGTAGATTCCAGTTTGTAACTCACAGTTGGATATATGTTCTTTTTATAAATAAACCTCTTGATCCATCAGTTCGATTTCAATCTGTAACTGACAATTGTTTATCTGTTATTCTAAATATAAACCACCCCACACCCCTTGATAAAATTCTAATCTGTAACTGATTTCCATTTATGTACGACTCTCGACATAAACCACCTCAAACCCTCAGTCAGATTTTGATTTGTAATTTTTTATTCTGTAGAAAAACTATCATGAAACCCATCGATTAGATTCCAAGGTGTAACTCACTTCCATAAATCTGTGCTTCCTGTTCTGAAACACCCCAAATGGTGCAAATGGGGGTAAGCACAGTGCAGGAAAACGGGTCAGCATGGACCAGTTGGATCGAAGGACCTGTTTCCGTGCTGTATGACTCTATAATTTCTATCATCTCGATAACTCACTCCTGAATAACTGTTACTCTGTATAAAAACCACATTGAACTATTCAGTTCGATTCCAGTCTGTAACACGGCCCTGGGTATCTGACACTCTGTGTATAAACCATCCTGATACACTTGATTAGATTCCTGCCTGTAACTCATTCCCAGGCATCAGTTACTGGGTGGATGAATCAAGCCCCAAAGGTCGATTAGATTCAAGTCTGTAACTCACTCCCCGGGATCTGTCATTATGTATAACAACGTCTACTCCCGAACCCCACATCACCACCCCACCCCCACTCCCCACCCCAACACCGATTAGATTCAAGTCTGTAATTCACTCCCCGGGATCTGTCATTATGTATAACAACGTCTACTCCCGAACCCCACATCACCACCCCACCCCCACTCCCCACCCCAACACCGATTAGATTCAAGTCTGTAATTCACTCCCCGGGATCTGTCATTATGTACAACAATGTCTACTCCCAAACCCCACATCACCCCACCCCCACTCCCCACCCCAACACCGATTAGATTCAAGTCTGTAACTCTCTTCTGAACTCTATGTTATTCCATATATAAATCGCCCAGAAATGAATTAGATTCCTGTCTGTACTCAATCCCCGGTACCTGTTACTCTCTGTGGAAATCCCCACGGAACCCTCAATCAGGTTCAATGCTGTAACTCACTTCCGGGCATCTGTTGTTTGATGTATAGACCTCCTGAACCCCGACTGAGTGGAAGAGTGAGTGAGAACGAGTGAGAGAAGGTAAGTGTGTGTGTGTGTGTGTGTGTGTGTGTGGGTGGGTGTGTGAAAACGTGTGTGTATGAGAGTGTGTGTGTATGAGCATGTATGTGTGAGTGTTTCTGTGTTACTGTTTGTTAGCATATGTGTTAGTGCGTGTGTAGGTGTCAGCTCATGTGTGAGATTGTGTCTGTATGTGAGAGAGAGTTAGGAGCTCCATCATAGAATCATTGACACTCAGACCTTTCACTCAGATGGACACACACACACACACACACACACACACACAAGACACACACACACATACACACACACACATACACACACACACATACACACACACACACACACACATACACACACACACACGCCCGGTCTCTCCCATTCACACAGACATGCTCACTTGCAGTCAGGTCAGAAACACAGAGAGAGAGAAAAATAGGCACATTTGGTGGAAATATAGAAATAGAAGATGGACATAGAGAGTTATATCTGGGAGTCACACGAGCAGCAAGAATATTCTGAGACAGAACCTCAGCAAATAAACCCACGATTTGCCCAGTCCTCTGTGTCGGCCTGGGGGGCGGGGTGGGGGTGGTGGGGGGGGAGGTCAGAGAATCTGACATGTTAGTTTGGGTCCAATGTTCAATAGTCACAAACTGTACTGATGTTGCTCGTCTCTCTTGCTTTTCCCACTTTGTAAAGTCCATAACAGTGCTGTGCTTACATGAATTGTCTGTCGGGAACATACTGGTGTAGATTGTGTTTGGGAGAGAGTGTTAGTGAGATTGAGTATGGGGGAGAGTGAGATTGTCTATGAGAGAGTTGGCAAGATTGAGTATGAGGGAGAGTGAAATTATGTTTGACAGAGAGAGAGTGAGACTGTGCATGTGGGAGAGAAATAGTTTGTATATGAGAGGGAAACATGGTGAGACTGTATGAGAGAGGGTGACAAACTGGTAATGTATGAGACAGATGATGAGATTCTACCTGAGAGAGAAAAATAGTGAGATTGTGCATAAGAGAGAGTATTTGGGTTCTCAGTTATTCCACACGTAAAGCACCCCAATCCCCTTGATTACATTCCAGTCTGTACGCCACTCATGAGTATCTGTCATTGTATAAATGAACACCCCAAACCCCATGATAAAATTCCAATGTGTAACTAACTTTCATTTATCTGTTATTCTAAATATGAATCACCCCGATTATCTCTATAAGATTCCAGTCCTTAAATCACTCCTGGGTATTTGTTATTCAATGTATAAACCTCCTCGAATCCTTCGATCACATTCCAGCCTGTGTCTCACTCTCAAGTATCTGTGATTCGATATATAAAAAGCCCAACTCCTCAATTAGACTCGCTCCCCAGTATTGGTTAGTCAATATGTGACCCACACTGTACCATACGACGGTACCCCGATTTGTAACTCACTCACTGGTACCCGTTTCTCTATATATAAAGTCCCTCAAATACCTCAGTTAGATTTCAGACAGAAACTCACTCCCTGTTGTGTTCTGAAATACATAAACTCGCTGAGACCATTGATGAAATTCCAGTCTCTAACTCAGTATAAACTAAACGGTTGAATATTAAATTGGGAGCAGGAACAGAGAAAGCTGGAGTTTAATTCCCGCTACACTCTGTTTCTCCTGAAACATTAATTTGATGGAGTGCAGCGGTTCAATAAGGCAGCTCCCTCCCACCTTCTCAAGGGCTGGTGGGAATGGGGGTTAAATGCTGGACCCAGCCAGTGATGCTCACATCCCAGGAATGAATGAAAACCACAATCCCTTTGCCTTCCTGATCACTCACTGCCCCCTGCAGACTGAGTCTGCAGACACAGCAAGGCTTCCTCACTTCCCTCGTCCCATGTCCTGGGAATAATTGGCAAACCATCCGAATATTTGATGACACCATCACGTTAGCTTCCTGTGATTTCTGGTCCACGGATCCAGAAAATAATGTTTAATACTGGAGTACAAGAGGACCTGACCCACGAATGCAGGGCCCCGGTCACGCCCTCTGTCTCTCTCTCTCTCTCTCCCCTTCTCTCTCCCACACACAAACACACACACACATACAGAGTTACTGAGGGGCAAGGAATGACAGAATAAGATGAGGATTTTCAAATATTAAAGCTCCATTAAGCAATACCGGGAGTTGTTGATCGGGACAGTGTGGAGAGAGAGAGAGAGCTGGACGCTTTATCTAAACCTGTGCTGCCCCTGTCCTTGGAGGGATTGATGGGGATACAGTAAAGGCGGCTTCATTGTGTATCTAACCCCATCCTGTCCCTGCCCTGAGAGTGATTGATGTGGACAGTTTGTAACATAGGAACAGGAGGAGGCCATTCAGCCCCTCGAGCCTGTACCATCAGACAATAGCATCATGACTGATATGTGGCCGAACTCCACATTCCCTTCCTTTGGCCCATATCCTTCAATGTCTTCACTGAACAAAAATGTATCACTCACTGATTTAACCTGAACAACTGATGCAGCTTTGCCCATTTACCCAGTCTATCAATATCCCTTTGTAATGTTAGGGTACCATCTGCACTGTCTACAATGCTGCCTAACTTTGTACCTAACCCCGTGCTGTCCCTATCCTGTGCGTGTTTGGGAGGGACAGTGCAGATGGATCTTTACTCTGCATCTAGCCCCATGTTATACCTGTCCTGGGAGTATTTGACGTGGACAGTATGGAGGGAGATTTACTCTGTATAAAGCCCCGTGTTTTCCCTGTCCTGGGAGTGTCCGATGTGGACAATATGGACAGATCTTGACTCTGTATCGAACCCCACTCTCCCCAGACTCTGGGAGATTCAGATGGAGAAATTGCCGCGGGACTGTATCTAACCCAGTGATGGAGCTGCCCTGAGTGTGTTTGATGTGAGCAGATGGGGGAAGTGGGAGATTTGATCAGTACCTAACGCCACGGTGAACATGGCTTGGGAATGTGAAAAGCTGCAGTGTACAGGGAGTTTTACTTTGCATCTAACTGTATTCTCTACCAACCCTGGAGATTTAAATGGGTACAGTTTAAATAAAGCTTAAATAAAGTTTAATAAAACTTAAATAAAGTTTAAATAAAGCTGGAACGCTGTACTTCCTCTGCCCTGGGAGTGTTTGCTGGGAACACTGTCTAACCTCTGTGATATGGATCCTATGAAGATTGATGGGAGACAGTGTAAATGGAATTGTCAGGGTCCAATTCCTTCACGTGGATGAGAGATGGTCTCCAATTGGAATGGTGAGGGAAATTGGTGCCTGTGGGACTGAAGGGTCAGTAACAGAGTGAAGACACCATTGGCTCAGAGACAGGAGACAGGATAGAGGGTAATGAGGGTTCCAGGCTGGAGGCAGGTACAGGTACACACAAAGGGATCTGAGACACAATTTTTATGCACAGAAGGTTTTGGGTGTGCGGAATTGTTGCCAGGGTTGGGGAATTTGAGCTATGGGGAGAGGCTGAACAGGCTGAGACTGTTTTCCCTGGAGTGTCGGAGACTAAAGGGTGACCTTATAGAGGTTTACAAAATTATGAGGGGCATGGATAGGGTAAGTAGGCAAATTGTTTTTCCTGTGGTCGTGGTGTCCAGAGCTAAAGGGCATAGGTTAAGAGTGAGAGGGGAAAGCTAAGAGGAAACCTTTTCTCGCATAGGTTGGTACGTGTATGGAAAGAGCTGCCAGATGAAGTGGTGGAGGCTGGTACAATTGCAACATTTAAGAGGGATTTGGACGGGCATAAGAATAAGAAGGGTTTGGAGTGATATGGGCCAGGTACTGGCAGGTGGGACTCGATTGGGTTGGGATTTCTGGTCGGCAGGGACGGGTTGGACCGAAGGGTCTGTTTCCATGCTGTACATCTCTATGACTCTATTTAAAAGGCATTTGGATGGGATGATGACAGGGAGGGTTTGGAGGGGTAAGGGACAAATGTTGGCAAATATAGCTAGATTAAGTCCAGTTATCTGGTCAGCAGGGACGAGCTGGAATGGAGGGTCTGTTTCTGTGCTCGGCACCTCCGAAATCCTGATGAAGGACTTTTGCCCGAAACGTCGATTTTCCTGCTCCTGGGATGCTGCCTGACCTGCTGTGCTTTTCCAGCACCACTCTGATCTAAGCTCTGAAATGCACTCTTTCAGAGTTCCATCAATCTTAGACCATGTACTTCTCATACAGGAGACTTCTACTGCCTTCCGAAGGTACACAGAGCCAACACACCAAGATGTCCCGTCATATTAGGCAATGGGACCCGATGTGTGAACCTCACTGCCGATGTCAAATGCATCTTGAAAGCCATGAGGCAGGGAACCCCCAGCTTCTGCCACGACAGAACATTGGGACACAGGCAGATTTCAACCTCACACCTTCAAGGCTGAATCTGAGCTGAGGGGGCACCTATTGTTAAAGATTTACCTGAGAATTTAACTATTTTTACATACGGTTTACATATAAAAGAACAAAATCTAACATGGTATTTCTAAAAGTATACAGACTGAACAGACAATACACTTTTATTTTTAAATATTTAATTTCAGTGGCATCACCCTGTAATCTTTTCCGATAAATTCTGTGTCGTTTGATGTAATGCTCCCCATTCACCTGATGAAGGAACAGCGCTCCAAAAGCTGGTACTAACAAATAAACCTGTTGGACTATAACCTGATGTTGTGTGATTATTTAATTTTGTCCACCCCACTCCAAATCTTTACTCCATATTGTTTACACTAACTCACACGCAGTTCAGGTCAGTTTAGCACAATGACCCTGTTCCTCTTTTTGTGAGGTTCCCTGTGTATATTAACAGAGTTAATGGGTCCCGAGAGGATGAATACATTCTCTTTATCCTGTCAGTTTAAACAGTTGAACATATCAGTTTGAAGCCAATGGAAGAGGAGATTGCCTTTTTCTGTACAATTTCAGTGCAGAACATTCAGCCAATGAACTGTCTTTGCAAAAGTGGGGGTTAAATGCGATTCTCACTGAGCAACATTAATACAGAAAACACAATTCCGAGTTCCTGTTATCAATTGGTGAAGGAACTGAGATGATAAAACCACTTGTGGTGTGGTGCCGTGCCTCAGTTTGTTAACTTGCCTACATCATAAACAGCCCACCAAGATTTCACATCGTAGTGGTGCCTGGGTATTTTACCAAATGCATGGTTGTTTCAAAATCTCCCAAGTCAGTGTTGCTCATCAGTCAACCATGCGTCCTGTTTGAGTGTCAGCCTGTTTTGGTGATCCTGGTCTGCTCCCTGGTTTAGTTCCTCCAGGGGATATTGTTTCTTCCGAACTATTAATTCAATCTGGAGTTTCCTTCCTGTGTTTGACAAGAACTTCTGCTTCTACTCCTCCTTTATTACGCCTCGTTCATTTCCAGTTTGTTGGGAATAACGAGGTGAGCCAGGAGACATGGCAGACTCGCCGGTGAATGTTGTAGTAATGGCGCAGACACCAAGAGCTGTTCACCCTAATTCTCTGCTGTCAACATTCATTCATTCCACGCCAACAGGAAATACTTCATTGCTCTCCTGTCGTTGTGGTTCACACTGTGATTGCGGTTTCTTTTCTTGTGGATTATGAAGTTTATTTAGAACTCGAAAGGATCATAATATTTGGAGGAAGGAATGACTCCTCACCTCAGGCAAAATGCCAGACACATTATTCGGAGAATGTGAGCCCAATCCCACACATGCTCCCGAGGGGGCAGAAAGCCTGTTAGCTGGTCCACTCTCAATTTGTCTCCGAATGTCAGACTTTTCAAAGATCAGAAATGGGAAATGAGGAATATGGGGCAGACCGAGAGTCCGAGAATGTGAAAGAGGGTCTGGTACATTCACAGAGAAAGAAAGAAAGATGGAGACGCATATAGAGGGAGATACTGAAAGGACCAATTCTCCAATCGACATGGCTGCTGACTGACAGAAACAAATAGGAATAAAAAGGGAACGATTAAGCACAGCCTTTCACCAGCTCCGGGTAACGGAAGGATTCTTACAGCCAACAAAGTCATTTTGAATTTTCAACATTGACGGTTGTAAGTTAATGAAAGATTTTGGTAAATATCCTGACAGGGAAAATTGATCATTTTACCAAAAATATAATACAGAAATGTCGAAGTAACTTCGCTCTGCCGATATGAAGCATTAACTCTGTTTCTCTCCACTGTCCTACTGAGTTTTTCTATCAAATCTTGGTTTTGGTTCAGATTTCAAACATCTGCACTTCTTTGTTTCATGTTATTCTTAACAACGTTTGAGACAAAACCAATGACCTGACGGCTTCAGAAAATCGGTCAGAAATACTGTTAGCAAGATATATTTGCAGAACACATCGCCCATTCCCTGACCAGGAATCCCCCTTTCCCCCTCAGAGAGTGCACCAACTCCTCACCGTGAGATTAAAAGGGAAGGCGACAGCATTTTGGTTCATTTTCGCTGCACATTAGTTTCTCGTTGTAGTCGAGGTTTCTTTTAACACAATAGGAAAATACCATTCGGCCCATCGTACAGTGTGGCTCATAAGGTAATCACCTATTTTCGATCCAGTGTCCAGCTTTGGCACGATACCTTGTGTGTTCTGATGTTTTCAACGCAAAATTCAGTAAAGATTATCCCTGTGACCTGAAACGAGCCAACAATGGGGAGTGAGTTATACACCGTCATATTGAAGTGAAATCCCCTCGAGCAACCCATTCACATTTTCACGCATAGAGTGAGTCACAGATACACATGCCCGGAGGTTGGGGGGAGGGGGGGGGTGGTGGGTGGGAGGGCAGAGGTTTTGGGATTATACCAACTACTTGCGCTTCTGTACCGCTCTCCACCGATTTATGACCACCCCCACCAGTCCCCCACCCAACACACACCCACACGTTTCTCCAACAAAAGGCAGCTTTAGGTGCAACTAAAGCCAGTTTTACAGACAATGAGAGACGTTGCGATGCGCTGGAATTTAAAATGGACAATTGCATCACATGCAACTTTCAAATTTGAAAACACATTGATCCGAAGTCTGCAGCTCCTCAAAATCTGTCGCACATTGAGGTGCAGTACTCCCAAATTCGGGACCCACTGATCCAATCCCTGCAGTACATTGCACACAAATCAGGCAGGATTCGAACCACCAAAAGTCAGAGCCATTATCCATGATGTCAGTGGCCCAACTGCAGCTGGAGGTCCGACAGGGAGTCGATATGAAATGGAAACATGGACATCGGGGGAAACAGTATTCACAAGGTGAACAATCAGTAAAAATAATTATCGTCACTGTTTCACATCGGATGTCCCACTCCGTGAAGCAATGTCTTTCAATCAGCCCAGTGATTGCTTGAACCATGTAGAAGGACAATGACAGCGGACAGATACGATAGTGACCCCTTCAAATCTCCCTCCAATCATCTCACCTTCCTGAGTTGGGAATATGTTGGTGTTCCTTCAGTGTCTCTGGGTGTAAATCCAGGAAATCCCGCGCTTGCACCATAATGGCTGTACCTCCGTGTGAAGGAGTTCAATGGTTCACAAAAGTAACTCATCTCCTCCATCTCTGGGGGATTTAGGGATGGACAGCGAGTCCTATTCCATTGAGTGATATCTTTATCCCAGGAATACGTTTCTAACAGTGGTAGGTTCCAATCGGACACCTTCAGGAGATCGGTAGTAAGTTGGGAAGTGGAGCAGGGAAGTGAAATTGACGTGAATGACAATGAGGACTGGGAGGCATGAGGCAGGAAGTGAGTCTGGATCTGGTGGTGCAAGGCTCAGTGTCGCTGCTAATGGGTCAGCCTTTACTGCAAACTGTTTACATTGGATCACACACCATTCCTGGGCAATTCATGGCAATGACACTGTTCCTCTATGTGTGAGATTACCACTGTGTGTATTAAAGCCGTCAATACGCCCCAAGAGGATGAAAAATGTCCCCTTTGTCCTGTCAGTTTAAACAGATACAAATATCTGTTTGAAGCCAATGTAAGAGAAGATTGCCCTTTTCTGTGCCTTTGCATTGAAGAATGTTCAATCGTGAAATGTCTGGTTTTGCAAAAGCGTGTTTTGATTGCAAATCACACTGAGTAATACTGATACAGAAATGTATTTCCGAGTTACTGTGGTCATGTGGTTAAGGAACTGCACATATGGCCGTCCCTTAGTTATTTCAAACCCCTCCTTGGTAAGCATTTGACCATAGGGTCCAATCCCAGCTGCGCCCGCTTGTTGTATTGAAGGGTCGTAGGTTCACCTTTTATTAAGGGTCGTGTTACTGATGAAGGGACTCAGCATCCTGTTTGAGTTCGAGCCTGTTATAGTTTGGCAAACCCACTCCTTTTTCCTGGTTTAGTTCCAGCAGTGCATGTCGTTCTTCCCAACCCATACACCATCCTGGAGTTTCTTGTCGCTGTTCCAAAAGCACTCCTTCTTCTCCTCCACTTTTATTCTCTCTCCTTCATTCCAAGTTTGGTGGGAATAACGAGGTGAGGCAGGAGAAACTGCAGAAAGGCCGTGGGATGTTGTGGTTATGGCGCAGAAACCACGAGTGGATCACCCTCATTCTCTGCTGTCGCCATTCATTCATTTTACAGCATCATTAATGCTTCCATATTCTCCTTTGTTGCAGTTTTTTTTTCCATTGGATAAGGAATGCAAGTTTAATTACAATAATTTGTGGAAGAAATGGTCCCTTGTATCACATCCAAGTGGCAGACGTATTATCTGTATAATGTGAGCCAAGTTTTCCAGTCTCCTGCCAGGTTCCAGAAAACCTCTCAGCAGCTCCATTCTCAAACTATCTCTGAAAGTCAGCCTTTTCATAGAGTAGGAATGGGAAATGAGGGATATTGGCAAATAAAGGGTCAAAGAATATGATAAAGGGTGAGGTGGATACACAGAGATAAAGACAGAAAATTAGAGACTCATCTTGAGGGAGACCCTAAAGGAATCAGATCTCGGGTCGACATGGTTGCTAACTGGCTAAAAACACATAGATTTTGATATCTATCCTCATTCGAGCGATAAAACTGACCACTATCCCGGCATTGTGGTCTAGAAATGAAGAACTAATCTGATTCTGTCGTTGTGAATCATTGTCTCTGTTTCTCAACACAGATGTTGTCAGGATTATTCAGTTTGCACGTCAATTCTTGTTTTTGGTTCAGATTTCCAACATCTACATCTCTTGGTTTTCTGTTCAACTTTAAAACGGTTGGCACAAAACCGATGTCCTGCCAGCTTTGGAAAAGTGGTCAGAAATATTCTTCCCACGATGTGTGTGCAGAACAAAGCCCGCATTCCTTGACCGGGAATAGAACCCGTGTCACGGCGGTGAGATCGCCGAATGCTGGTTACTAGACTACAAGGGAAGGCAGAAGGCGCCCTTTTATTTATTCAGAATAAAAACACTTTTGCCTTTTCATTTCTGATCAGTCTTGCTGCAGATGAGGTCCTCCTTGCCTTCGAGCTTTCACAGAGTGAATTGTAGCTCATTGTAGCTCATTGGACATCCATGTATTCCAGTCCTAGTTTCTAGTTTGGGCTCAAAATGTTATGTGTCCTGATGTTTCCAGAGCAAATATCAATGCGATTCTCACTGTGAATTTAAACGACACGACAATGGGACTGAGGTCTGACATGGTCACACTGTGTTGGAACCACCTTGAGGACCTGAACCTCATTTTCACCCACAGAGGGAGACACACAGAAACATATCCCGGGAGGAACAGATGTCTCAGGATCATACCAGCTCCTTGTGCTTCACTTCCGCTCTCTGCTCCACCCAACAGCTTCTCTGACAAAGGCAGCTTTAGGTGGAACACTCGCCAGTTTGACAGGCAATGAGAGATGTGGAGCAGAGCTGGAATTAAAAATGGACAATAGACCTAAATGCAAGTTTTAAATTCGAAACCACACTGATCCAAACCATTCAGATCCTCAGAACCTGACAAAACAGGACCAGCCATACACCTGTCTGACATTGAGCTGTAATAGACCCAAAAGCAACATTCCATTTGAATACACACTGATCCTATCCCTGCAGCTCAAAAAAACCGAAGGAAATAGCAACTGACAACATGCAATTGGCTGAACCATCACGTTACACTCGAGACATGTAGGATGTAAACCTACAGTTGCCTGATTCAAAGTCAGATGTTTGATCTATTGCTTCACTAGCAGGATGCACACACACACGCTGGACACCTTTCCATATGTGATAGAAACATAGACATCTGGGAAACAACATTCATAAGGTAATCAACCAGCAAAGATTATCCACTTTGTGTAACAGGGCCTTTCAATGGCAAAGCAAATACATTTGTCCTCAGGTGCCTGCTTCTGTGTCGCCTGTTCTTCTGCTGGACGTCTCCAGCATTTTATTCACAGTCACTGCGCTGTCTTATGATGCACTCCATTGAAATGTACTTTCATACTTGGATTTAGTGTCACTTCCAGTCAAGGTCCTGAACAAATTCAGCGAAAAACCTCTGGTCATTTCCAACATGGAATTTGGAATCAGACGATTTGAACGAAGGATTTATTGGGGCCGCCCCATCACCGCAGATCAACGCCTCAAAACGAGCCGCTGTTAGTATCAAACTGTTCTGTACCTTCCTGCAGTAAATCAGGTTAGCACAGCTCCACTTTCTTCACATTGAAACCAGGGCGGCAATATGAATTGTTTGGAAACTTAGAGAGAGAAACATTGCTGCTGAAGAAGATGATGACGTGAAGATCATACACAGAGTCTGGACAGATCAGGTCACAAGTGTTACTGTCAGCTTCAGTAGGGACACTGGTTCGGAGTCTGAGTCTGTAATGCCCAGACCGGGATACAATTCCCAGTCAGGAAATGAAGATTTATTTCTCTTCTTGTGAGTTGTCTCATTGAAAACTAACTCCTGTTTCCTCACAGAACACAGACCCAGACCAACCCAGTGATTGTTTACATCTATCTAGAAGGACAATAGCAACAGATACACGAGAGAACTGTAACCACAAATCACCCATCTCGGACCTCGCCTTTCTGAGTTGGAAATATCTCGCTGCTCCGACAGTGCTTTTGGGTCTAGATCCTGGAACTCCCTCCCTCACAGTATCATGGCTGTACCTTGAGTTCGTCCAGGGTTCTGGAAAGTAACTCAACATCTCAATCTCTGGAGTAAATAGGGATGGACATGGATTCCTCTCCAATTGAGTGGTGTCCGACGCCACGAATGAGTTTCAAACAGGGTAATTAGATTCACTATTGCACAGAAACAGGCCATTCGGCCCAACGCTGTCCCTCCTGAGAGGAACCAACCCAGACCCACTTCCTTTCTGGCTCATGCACCGAACATTTTTGGCAATTCAGGATGACCAATTCACCCTAAAACGCACAGCTTTGGACTGCGGAACGAAGCCCACGCAGACACGGGGAGAATGTGCAAACACCATGCAGACAGGTGCCGCAGGCTGAAATTGAACTTGAGACCCTTGCGCTATGAGGCAGCAGTGTTAACCACTGAGCCACCGTGCGATACCTACAGCTTCCAGGTGGGCACCTACAAGTGATCGAGAGAAGTGATTCAGTGGAGCGGGGTGATTGAAATAAAATGAAAGGTAAAGCCGACTGGAAGGCTTGAATCAGTCAGTGAGAGAGGAGCTGGTGGAGCAAGGCTCAATGTTAGACCTAAAAGATCAGCCTATACTGCCCAGTGTTTGTATTGACTCACACAACACTCCTGATCCATTCACCACAATGACCCTGTTCTCTTGGGGGGATATTCCCTCTGTACATATTAACGCAGTTCATGGGCTCCAGGAGGATGAACACATCCTCTTTATCCTGTCAGTTTAATGAAGATGGAGGGATCAGTTTGAACCCAACACAAGAAGAGATTGCCTCTTTCTGTGCATTTTCACTGGGGAATGTCCAGCTGTGAACTATTCTTTTCTGTATAAGGGGAGGCTGATTTAAATTCTCACCGAGCAACTTTCAACCCGAAACAAATGTCCGAGTTACTCTGATTGAATAGTTAATGAACTGCAGATTTGGATTTGGAGAGCAGTGTCTGTGCTGTCTCCGTGGATTAATGAGTTAAAGCGCCTGGTCATAACCAGACCAGGATGGTGTCAAATCCTGGCCTTGCATGTCCTGTATATTGAAGGTTCGTTACTTAACCATCCCGTAAATGCCATTGTGTTGACCCACCATACCGAAAGAGACGGCTCAGCATCCTTCTGGTGTTTGAGCTCAGCCCATTGGGATTTCATGTTCCCACGTCCTACCGCCTCCTGTGGCCCCATCAGTCAATGCTCGATCTTTCTAATTCCACTTTTATTCTCCCTCCTTCATTCCCACTTTGTTGGGAATAACGAGGTGAGGCAGGAGACACTGCAGATATCCCAGCAATGTTCTGGGAATGGCACACACACTACAAGATTATACCCCTCCTTTTCTGCTGTCACCATTCATTCGTTCAACTGAAGCAAAGACTTCACTTAAATCGGATAATTGGGGTGAAAGTGTTTTTGTTTGGTGGATTATGAATTCTATTAAGAATTGTAAAAGCTCATCATATTTTGAGTGAAGAGATGTCACCTTACTACAGGCCTCAGTGACATAGACTCTATCCGGAGAATGTGAGTACAGTTCTACACACTCTAGTCAGGGGCGGGGAAAGTCCGTTGGTAGGTCTACTCTCAAACTATCTCCGAATGTCAGACTTTTCAAAGAGCAGGAATAGAAAATAAGGGATATTGATAGACAGAGAGTGGGAGAATGTGGAAGAGAGTGAGGTGGATACACAGAGGAAATGATAGACGAGTAGAGACGCATATTGAGGGCGAGCCTGAAAATAGAAACTCTCCATTTAAAACGGGTGCTCACTGACAGAAAGGGGAATAAAAAAGAACAATTGAAGGCCAGCGTTTCACCAGCTCAAGGCAACGGAATAGAAACTCTCCATTTAAAATGGTTGCTCACTGACAGAAAGGGGAATAAAAAAGAACAATTGAAGGCCAGCGTTTCACCAGCTCAAGGCAACGGAATCAGCATTACACCAGGAAAAGTCGGTTGAAATTCAGAAAGTTGACATTTCTCGGCTAATATAATATTCTGATAAATATGCCGATTTGCTAAGTAAAACTGACAATTACTTGAGCATTAAAACAATAAAATGCATTACTATCCTGGTTCTGTCGATCTGAAACATTAAACCTGTTTCTCTCCACAGATGCTGCCAAGTCTGCCGAGATTCTCTGTCAATTTCCGTTTCTGATTCCGAATTCCAGTATTCGCAGTGCTTTGTTTAAAGTTACTCTGTATTAAGTATGGGACAACACTTGATCAATTGTCAGCTCCATACTTCATTCCCTGCTTCGGGAAGGCTGACCCCACGATTAATGGGACGAGGAAAACTCCACTTGCTGCAACAGTGAGAAAACTGAATCCTCACCAGGAGGCGAACAGGGAAAGCAAAAAGAAAAGGCACTGTGTGTTTTCATCAGGAAACCGCTTTTGTCTTTTCATCTGTGATCATTTTAGCTGCAGATTAGTTTCTCCCTTTCTTCTGATTTTTACAGCGTGAATAAGACCTTTCGGCCCATCTGCAGTGTGGGTCATTGGTCTTCCATCTATTCTAGTCCCAATTCCCATAATCCTGCGTTTCTGATGTTACCAGGGTGAATCTAAATGGGATTCTCCCTGTGACCTTAAATGACCCAACAATGGGACTGAAGTTGGACATTGTCACATTATGTTGTATCACCGCCGAGGAACTCAACCTCATATTAACCCACAGATGGAAACAAACAGAGGTCTCAGGATTAGTCCCGTTCCATATGCTTCACATCCGCCAGTTTCTCCGACCAGCTCACCGCAGCTGGTCAAAGAGGTCTGCAGCACAGAAAATGCCCTTCGGCCCATCAAGTCTGCACCAGTCGAAGACTGACCCCTGACTGCTTCCATCTCGTTTTCCAACGGTTGGCTCGTAGCTCCAACAAAGTCGGGATGGAATTGTTCAACTCATAGTGTCTCAACTTTCTCTGGGGATTTCTGCATGTTGTATCCTGAAAGGCAGAGGGTTGCAGATTGCCCCCATTCCCAACCTGTCTGAAATGTCTTTTTTCCCTTCTCCTGTGTTTTGTATGTGAAAGATGAAGACAGGGCGTATTCTCCCTTTTTATTTGTTGACATTACTGAATCGTAACCGGTAGGATTCCAGGCTGTGGGGGTAAAGCCCAATGAATTTCAAGTCCATTGCCTCAAACACGCATCGACGATTACAGAACCACACTATCCTCTTCATTTTCCAGGTGCCTCTCATTGTGGAGCTGAGGAAGAGTGAATCATTATCGGCTTGGTTTGAATCCAATCACTTCACAGTTTGTAAAAGCGTTACATTTTGGTGCATGGTGGGTCTGGTTGTATCATCCTGATAGATGGAACGGACATTCATTTATAACCAAGAACAGGAATTGCAAGAGAAACTCAGCAGATCTTACAGCATCTATGCAGAGAAAATCAGAGACAACATTTCAAAACTTCATCCGAACTCGGTAATCTCCCACAGGTCCTGCCAAACCCGTTAGATTCGACAGCAGCTCCTGCTTTTGATTCAGATTCCAAGAATCCACAGTTCTTTACATGAACCATTAAAGCAATGCAGAAACTTCTTTGTGGATCCTCACACGAAAGGGTTCCGATGGGGAGAACATTTTCCTGACCCCACTCGACACACGAAACTGTGCATCATCCAACACAGATGCAGCAAGAACAACCATCGCTGTCGCCCTGGGGGCTCTTGAACGAGGAACCTTTCATTTAACAGTCGAATGCGCTGAAACCTCTAACCTAACACCTTGCACGATCCTCTAAAGCAGGCTGTGACTGACTTCTCACTTCAGTCTGCCCTTCCCAGAACGCCAACTGTCGTCTCTCAGTTTTACTTTGCCAGATTATAGACTGGGACATTCATTATGGCGACATGGGAACAGTCTGATCCCACCCACTACAGACACACCCATGTCACTGGGAACCAGCTCCCCTCCAACCGGGACCATCTCCCTTCGAGCCTCCCAGTGTCTTGTGTGGTCCCGAGTTATTTCATTGATCTAGAGTCCAGATGAGATTTGTATTCCTCATGTACAGGAACGAGAATTCTTTCAATGTCTCCGATCAGTTTATGTGGCGTCCTCTTAAAGAAGGGGAAGGTGTCTTGGCTGTTTCTGCTCAGCCTGACAGTTCGCCCTTCTTCATCCTCCTCTGATTCCATTTCCCAAAGAGTTCCCGAAGATTCACAAAGCTGGAAACTGTGTGATACGGGTTGCGCCTTTAACATTTGTGCACCTGCCAACTGACGATATTTTCCCAAAATCTCTTCACAATCCTCTGTCTTACACCGTGTCCAGGGATGAGAAATCCCGTTTTGTGGAGAGATTCCCGAGGCTGGTGAGTTTCTCTTTGGAGTAAAGATGGTTAACCGGCAATGTCCTGCGGCTGTTTATAATGATGGGAGTGGGAACGGTGGGCATGGGCACTTTGACGAGCAGGACCAAGTGTTACCACTGACCAGAGGCAGTGAACAGAGGGACTGGGATTAAAGGAATCTCATGAAAAGCAGCACTTCTGTGCAGTACATTCACAGAATACTGCAGGAGCTCGATGGGTCTAGCAGTATCTGTGAAAAGAGAAACAGAAATAACGGTTGGAGTGTGGGATATTTCTGATTAGGAACTCGATCAGCCTGTGTCTAATCAAATAACTGGCCTGGCTTTGCTGACATGGGATTTCTGAAGTCTGAGTGAGAATGTGCCCGACAGGAAGTTGTTCAAGATGGAGTCGGCAGGATTTGACCCTGCGTGGGGACACATCAATGAATTAATAACCCATCGCCTTAATCTCTCTGCCCCGAATACCTTTGCGTACAAGTGCCTTAATATTTCTCCTAGAATGGAGAGTTGTAACCTGAAACACCAGTATTTGACTTGTCCTGTCCGCAGCATGACCCCAGTATTCGCTGTCACCCTCTCTTGGTTCAGAACGGAGGAGGATGCTGGGAGATCAAGTTGAATGACACCCACATTGATGAGAGGTAAAGGGGATGGGAAGGATCCATTTTCATGTACAGAGAGCTTCATAAACACAGCAGTGCACCGAGTGTCCTTGTGTTTGACTAGCACTTACACCGCCAGCTGAATTACAGCCATTGAAGTGCTCTTGAAGAAGACTCTCCATTGGCCAATCTAATGTGTAAAATCAGCTCTAATTGGTTAATCAGATGTCAAAATATGAAATGTTTTCAAATGCTCACAGCTGGCAGTAGAGAGTGTAGATCTACCTTCAGGGGTTCATTCTGCTCTGATTTACATCCAGGATAATGTGGGACTAGAGGGTCTCATCACAGCGGAAGGGGTCAAACATTGAAGACTCTGATGGGGAGGATATTCTCTCTATGAGAGGGGAGCAAATCAGTGGAATTCTTTCCAACTGAGGGCCGTCAGGGCTCGGTATTTTCAAGGCTGAGATAGACAGACATTTAGTCAATTCACCATCAAGGGCCAGGGAGATAAGGCTGAGAGGGGGAGTTGAGGATTAAACAAATCAGCCCGTGATCTCATTGAAAACTCGCCGACTTGATCGGCAAAAAATGCTTCCAACTGCTCTAATATCTTTGCTGTCACTTGGAAGATGCTAAACCCCACTGTAAACGAAGGAAATCACAAAGTTAGGAAGAGATGACTGCAGGCAAACGGAGTCACAATTATTTATTGCTAGGAAAATCAAACTGTCAATTTACCAGATTTCTTTGCTAAAGTGGGCGGTAGAGTTGATCAAGGGAGCTGTTGATTTGAGTGTTCTTAGATATGAAACAAATAAAGGTCAGTGACATTTGTTTTCTGGCAAAATACATGGCCTTTTCTGATGCTCACAATGAAAGAGATGGTTTCCATGAAAAGACAGAGACTAAGTCACCTGTAAAGTAATCAATGGCCAAGATATGACTCGCGATGTTCTATGGGACATATGTGATTTATTGATTATTGTTCTCCAAACTTCCTTTGCAATGGAACCGGGAGTGGGAGCGGGGAATTAAACCCACGCATGTTTTTTGCTATCTTTTATCACTCACACACAGTGTTTATTTCTTGTACATTTTATTTCACATTGTGGTTACTGCGAGTGGGCTTGTAAACTGCATCTGCTGGTGAGTTCTTTCCTCACTCTTCCTAATCTCTTCCAAAACACATTCTGCATTCTTATCTCCTGAATGAAGGTAATCTCTAACCATTGTACAAGTGTCACTAAAACCTCGGCATTTTACACGACTCTGTATGTCATCTCCCAATATTAATTGACACTTTACTGTGCTGCATTTCTGCATAATTTGAGAAAAACAAAATAGAGACTGGCGGACCTGGGTTTCCAACGCACGTTATTGCAGCTAAACCGCAGATGACTGACCACAATCCGATCATGGAAACACACACCGATCCATCAGGTAACACAGAATAAGCTCAGCACTAGAGGACATGTCAGGATCAGCACCAGAAACACAACAGAAATATTTCTGTGCGCTGCTATGGTGGATGGATTTCTCAATGAGCAATCGGGAGTTACATGTGTTCCATGAGGAGTGACGTCACACCCGGAAGTAACCAGTGTCACAGACGGTCATGTGATCCAAGTTCCAAGTCCCGGTATCCGAGACACTCAGTTCCCTGTGGATAGCTCCAAGGAACAGCCGTCCGTGGAGTTTATGGGTTCGTTGAACTTTATGAATGCAGCTCGCTAGTTGTCGGCCTGTTTCTCCGATATAATGTTTCATGCAGTCGCTGCGTGGAATCTACACAACCACGTTTGTACGTGATGGGTATTGGGTGTTGTGTTCTGGGGAGTTTTGTCTGAGCAAGGCTGTCGGTTTATGTGTCTGTTGTAACCCAGTGTGTTCAGAGGAGTCTGACTGTCAGTTCCCAGCAATTTATTTTAATAAAGGGGAGTATCCTTTTCAAATTGCCTGGTGACATATCTTCGTTATGAATTTCGTGTGCCAGATATCTGGGAATGAAATCATGGGGATATCCATTCTCGGCAAAGAAATTGTGTGACAGTCCCGAATTGTCACGGACCAGCTGTCCCGAGTAGCAATCCGTCCAGACGGCAAGGTTTGGTGAGAACAGCACAATAGTAATAGGACAGGGCAAACAGAAGGCAGACAGAGAATTTCTCGAAGCAGGGCACTCATCCGCGGATTCCATCAATAAACAGATTCTTCTGGACCCAGTCTGTAACCCCAAAAACCGGAAGCAGCGGGAATGAAACCAAATCAATTCCAACTGCCCCAGGACAGCAGCGCTTCACAACAGACTTTGCAGCCCTGAGGATGGCACCCAGAAATGTGAGGAAAATGCTGCAAACCATCTTCCCAGCTCCGCCAAACATTCCAACACCAACTCCAGGAGGCACACGGGCTCCACATCTTTCTGCTCCAAAACACTCCGGTATTCTCCAGCAGAGTATTGTACCCTGAACCCCCAGGACCAAGGTGAGGATACCAACCCGTACACGGCCAGGAACGGCAGTGAGAGTGAGGGTAACAGCTGCCATTGTCGTATGGACAGCCACAAACACTCCCTTTGAAAAGGACTTTGTCCATATGAAAGTCTGTGCAGCAGTATAACCCGGGGACCAAACAGACTGCGCTGGGGATTCATATTCCAGACAATTTACGGTGTGCACCGTTTTCCCTGAAAGTGAGTGGGGATTGATATTTCATTGATGATGTGAAACCAGATCCTACACTGAATCTGCTCGCCGGTTTGTGTTGCTGTGGTGAAACGGTGGACAATCACGGTGTGAAACGTTGTTATCGCTCTCTGGATTCCTTCATTCCTGTCCTAGTCAGGGAGGCTGGGGATTGGTCCTCTCCATCAGATGGAGGGACCAGCGCATTGTTGACCCAATTGAATCAAGAATGGAATTGGTCATCTTCACTTCTCATGGTTCATTGTTGTTCTGTTTTGTTGGATGTTACTTGAGCACTTTCTGGGACTTGACAATGCATTAAAGCTCCAGTCTGTTTGGAAACCACGGTTTGGAATTGTCTCGCTGCCATTTGTGTGAGCAGTACATGACATAGACGACTCGCACTCCCTCAAAGTCAGCATGCCAGTGTGTCTGGCAATGGGTCCGCCTTTTCTGTTTTGCTTCTGTTCCACGCTAAGAGCTGTCAGTTTTTGGATTCGCTGGAGTGCTGAGGGGGTAACACAATTTGTGTGGTATTTTTCTTCAGGCCAAACTCCACCCTCCAGGAAAAATAGCCCAACACGCTGAGTAACAAACACCACGCGTTTTTTAGTAAATGGTCAATTCAAGCTGGTGTCAGCTTCTGGAGCGTCTCAGAGTTGCCAAGCACGGAAACAGACCCTGCTATCTAACCTGCCACTGCTAAACAGATAACCGAAATTAATCTAACCAATATTTGCAAAAATTTGTCCCTTATCTCTCCGAACCCTTTCAGCTGCCTTTGAAATGTTGTGAGCGCACCAGTCTCTGACACTAAATATGGCAATTCATTCTGTACACACGGAAATGTCTGTGTTCAAAACAAGTGTCCCTCACATCCCCTTTAAATGTTACTGTTCTCATATTAAACCAATGTAATCTCGCTTTGAACTCATGTGCCTTGTGAAAAATTACTCCCTGACTCTTTTCCCTGTCCGTCTGCCTCATGACTTTAAAATTCTGTAAGGCCATTCCTCAGCCCTGAAGTTCCAGGGAAAACTGTCGAAGACAATTCAGCTTCGTGCTATTGTCCAAACAGTGCAAACCTTGGAAACCCTTTCAAATACTTTCGAAATTGCACCACGTTCGTTACTGAATGCGTGATCTGTTCGTGCCTGAAGTGAATCGACGCTGAAACGCTAGTAATGAGATTTTGGCACACTGCGCCTCTGTGGTAGTGTGGCCGAGTGGTCTAACGCGCTGGATTTAAGCTCCAGTCTCTATCGAGTCGTGGGTTCGAATCCCACCGCTACCAAAATCGCGGTTGTTATGCTACAGGCAGTTGAAGAGAGCCGTAACTCTGCGTCTTCGTTGTTGTGTTTGCCGCTGCTCAGGTCAACTCATTCCGACTGAGTCTGAAAACAGTGTGAGTCCTTGCTGTCGTGCCCTCCTCAACCCCTCTGCTTTCGGATATCTGCATATCTCAAATAGTCAGTGCATTTGGCTGGAAGTTTGGTGGTTCGAGCCCGCCTTTAGCACCGACCCTCAATTATTTCAGTTCAAGCATTGAGACCAACCATGTCCCGACACGAGAACCCACCCGAGCCTGCAGCTGGATGTGGCCCCAATCTCTCCAAGGCCCCGCTGCCAACTGAAAGCGGCGACTGCAGCTTCAATCAGCGGCTTCCTGCTCAGCCCTGGGACACAACACCTGGAAAATCCTTCCCCAGGAACGGCTCTTCCCGTGTGAAAGGGACAACCATTCCACTTTATATTGGACACGGCTTCAGAGGATTGTTCCTGTTCTTGGAACGTTTCATAAACAAAACTCCTGTCTCGCAAATAAGAAGGGGGAAAAGTTGTTGGCAGGAAGAATAGAGAGAGTGTTGACTGTGAGGACTCTGTCTCGTCAGCAGATGGGATTCCATCTTATGGGCAAGTGGAGACAGCTTTCACTCAGAAACCGAGGTGTGATCAAACACAGTCGGATCGACGTGTCCAAACCAACCCCTACACTGGGTTACAATACTGCAAGGGGAGCAGAGAGCTGGATTTCTTTAAAGGAGGGAAAGGGCCCATCGGGAGGCTTGAACCTACGGCCCTGAGATTAAGCATCTCATGCTCTCGGACTAAAGTAACTGGGCCTGGCTCACGATTGATGAGTGTGTCATTTCATACTGAGCATATTTCACCCGGCATTGCAATTTACAAGGATCCAGTTCATTCCTCCCAATCACAAATGTCATCATTTACATTTTCCATTTCTCAGCTATTATTCCTTCAGAACATTATTATCTATTTAGCACTTGTCTCTGGATTTAAGACTCAATATAAATATTTGCATATTTTTATCCTCATCTTTATGTCGCTTGGGAAATCAATCAATCAATTGATTTCCCAATCAATTTCCCAATCAATTGGGAAATTCCCTAAGGAAACCCAATCATTCCTGTTTGGAGTGTAAGGAATCCCACCTGCTGACGAGACAGAGTCCTCACAGTCAACACTTTCTCTATTCTTCCTGCCAACAACTTTTCCCACTTCTTATTTGCGAGACAGGAGTTTTGTTTATGAAACGTTCCAAGTACAGGAACAATCCTCTGAAGCCGTGTCCAATTTAATGTGGAATGGTTGTCCCTTTCACACGGGAAGAGCCGTTCCTGGGGAAGGATTTTCCATGTGCTGTGTCCCAGAGCTGAGCAAGAAGCCGCTTATTGAAGCTGCAGTAGCCGCTTTCAGTTGGCAGCGGGACCTTGGAGAGATTGGGGCCACATCCAGCTGCAGACTCGGATGAGTTCTCGTGGTTGCAGTGTCGGGACATGGTTGGTCTCAATGCTTGAACTGGAATAATTGAAGCTCGGTACGAAGGGCTGGCTCGAAACACCAAACTTCCAGACAAACGTACTGACTATTTGAGACACAGAAACTGGCTACGCATATATCCGAAAGCAGAGTGGTTGAGGAGGCTTCGACTGCAAGGGCTCACACTGTTTTCAGAGTCAGTCTGGATCAGAGGCCTGAGCAGCTGCAAACACAAAAACTAAAACGTGGCAGGGCCTGCAATGTTCATGTGCCTGCAGCAAAACAGCGGTGAATCTAGAACCCGCGACTCGATCGAGACAGAAGTGCAAATCTAAAGCCGCAGATCACTCGGCCACGCTGCCTAACAGGAAGCGATTGTCAAAATTCTCATTACTCGTGTTTCAGCATCGCTTCATTTCAGTCACGAACAAATCGCGCATTCAGTAACGATTGTGGTGCAATTTCGAAACTATTTGAAAGGGTTTGCAAGGTTTGCACTGTTTGGACATTAGCACGAAGCTGAATTGGCTTCGACAGTTTTCCCTGGAGCTTCAGGGCTGAGGAATGGCCTGACAGAATTTTATAAAGACATGAGGCAGACAGACAGAGAATACAGTCAGGGAGTAATTTTTCACAAGGCACATGAGTTCAAATCGAGATAACATTGGTTTAATGTGAGAACAGTAACATTTAAAGGGGATGTGAAGGACACTTGTTTTGAACACAGACATTTCCGTGTGTACAGAATGAATTGACATATTTAGGGGCAGAGACTGGTGCGCTCACAACATTTCAAAGGGTTCGGAGAGATTAGGGGACAATTTTTTGCAAATATTGGTTAGATTAATTTCGGTTATCTGTTTAGCAGTGGCAAGTTAGATAGCAGGGTCTGTTTCCGTGCTTGGCAACTCTGAGACGCTCCAGAAGCTGACACCAGCTTGAATAGACCATTCGCTAAAAAATGCGTGCTGTTTGTTACTCAGTGCGTTTGGCTATTTTTCCTGGAGGTGGAGTTTGGCCTGAAGAAAAATACCACGCAAATTTTGTTACCCCCTCAGCACTCCAGCGAATCCAAAAACTGACAGCTCTTAGCGTGGAACAGAAGCAAAACAGAAAAGGCGGACCCATTGCCAGACACACTGGCATGCTGACTTTGAGGGAGTGCGAGTCGTCTATGTCATGTACTGCTCACACAAATGTCAGCGAGACGATTCCAAACCGTGCTTCCAAACATACTGCAGCTGTAATGCATTGTCAAGTCCCAGAAAGTGCTCAAGTAACATCCAACAAAACAGAACAACAATGAACCATGAGAAGTGAAGATGACCAATTCCATTCTTGATTAAATTGGGTCAACAATGCGCTGGTCCCTCCATCTGATGGAGAGGACCAATCCCCAGCCTCCCTGACCAGGACAGGAATGAAGGAAACCAGAGAGCTAGAACAACGTTTCACACCGTGATTGCCCACCGTTTCACCACAGCAACAAAAACCGGCGAGCAGATTCAGTGTAGGATCTGGTTTCACATCAGCAATGAAATATCAATCTCCACTCACTTTCAGGGAAAACGCTGCCCACCGTAAATTGTCTGGAATATAAATCCCCAGCACAGTCTGTTTGGTCCCCGGGTTATACTGCTGTACAGACTTTCATATGGACAAAGTTCTTTTCAAAGGGAGTGTTTGTGGCTGTCCATACGACAATGGCAGCTGTTACCATCGCTCTCACTGCCGTTCCTGGCCGTGTACGGGTTGGCATCCTCACCTTGTTCCCGGGGGTTCAGGGTACAATACTCTGCTGTAGAAAACCGGAGCGTTTTGGAGCAGAAAGATGTGGAGCCCGTGTACCTCCTGGAGTTGGTGTTGGAATGTTTGGCGGAGCTGGGAAGATGGTTTGCAGCATTTTCCTCACATTTCTGGGTGCCATCCTCAGGGCTGCAAAGTCTGTTGTGAAGCGCTGCTGTCCTGTGGTAGTTGGAATTGATTTGGTTTCATTCCCGCTCCTTCCTGTTTTTGGGGTTACAGACTGGGTCCAGATGAATCTGTTTATTGCTGGAATCCGCGGATGAGTGCCCTGCTTCTAGAAATTCTCTGGCTGCCTTCTGTTTGCCCTGTCCTATTACTATTGTGCTGTTCTCACCAAACCTTGCCGTCTGGACGGATTGCTGCTCGGGACAGCTGGTCCGTGACAATTCGGGACTGTCACACAATTTCTTTGCCAAGAATGGATATCCCCACGATTTCATTCCCAGATATCTGGCACACGAAATTCGCAACGAAGATATGTCACCAGGCAATTTGAAAAGGATACTCCCCGTTATTAAAATAGATTGCTGGGAACTGACAGTCAGACTCCTCTGAACACACTGGGTTACAACAGCACACAAACCGACAGCCTCACTCAGACAAAACTCCCCAGAACACAACACCCAATACCCATCATGTACAAACGTGGTTGTGTAGATTCCACGCAGCGACTGCATGAAACACTATATCGGAGAAACAGGCCAACACCTAGCGAGCTGCATTCATAAAGTACAACTAACCCATAAACTCCACGGACGGCTGTTCCTTGGAGCTATCCACAGGGAACTGAGTGTCTCGGATTCCGGGGCTTGGAACTTGGATCACATGACCGTCTGTGACACTGGTTACTTCCGGGTGTGACGTCACTCCTGATGGAACACATGTCACTCTCGATTGCTCATTGAGAAATACATCCAACATAGCAGCGCACAGAAATATTTCTGTTGTGTTTCTGGTGCTGATCCTGACATGTCCTCTAGTGCTGAACTTATTCTGTGTGACCTGATGGATCCGGGTGTGTTTCCGTGATCGGATTGTGGGCAGTCATCTGCGGTTTAGCTGCAATAACGTGCGTTGGAAACCCAGGTACACCAGTCTCTTTTTTGTTTTTCTCATATTATGCACAATTTCAACACAGTAAAGTGTCAATTAATATTGGGAGATGACATACAGAGGCGTGTAAAATGCAGAGATTTTGGTGACACTTGTACAATGGTTAGAGATTACCTTCATTCAGGAGATCAGGATGCAGAATGTGTTTTGGAAGAGATGAGGAACAGTGAGGAAAGAACTCACCAGCAGATGCAGTTTACAAGCCCACTCGCAGTACCCACAATGTGAAATAAAACGGACAAGAAATAAATAATGTGTGAGTGATAAAAGATGGCAATAATTATGGTTGGGTTTAATTTCCCTGCTCCCACTCCCGGTTCCATTGTAAAGGAAGTTTGGAGAACAATAATCAATAAATCACATATGTCCCATAGAACATCGCGAGTCATATCTTAGCCATCGATTACTTTACAGGTGACTTAGTCTCTGTCTTTTCATGGAAACCATCTCTTTCATTGTGAGCATCAGGAAAGGCCATGTGTTTTGCCAGAAAACAAATGTCACTGACCTTTATTTTTTTCATATCCAAGAACACTCAAATCACCAGCTCCCTTGATCAACTCTACCGCCCACGTTAGCAAAGAAATCTGGCAAATTGACAGTTTGATTTTCCTAACAATAAATAATTGTGACTCCGTTGACTGCAGTCATCTCTTCCTAACTTTGTGCTTTCCTTCGTTTACAGTGGGATTTAGCATCTTCCAACTGACAGCAAAGATATTAGAGCAGTTGGAAGCATTTTCGACTATCAAGTCGGCGAGTTTTCAATGAGATCACGGGCTGATTTGTTTAATCCTCAACTCCCCCTCTCAGCCTTATCTCCCTGGCCCTTGATGGTGAATTGATTAAATGTCTGTCTATCTCAGACTTGAGGGACCTCAGTTGGAAAGAATTCCACTGATTTGCTCCCCTCTCATAGAGAGAATATCCTCCCCATCAGAGTCTTCAATGTTTGACCCCTTCCGCTGTGATGAGGCCCTCTAGCCCCACATTATCCTGGGTGTAAATCCGAGCAGAATGAACCCCTGAAGGTAGATCTACACTCTCTACTGCCAGCTGTGAACATTTGAAAAAAAAACATGTTTTCACATCTGATTTACCAATTAGAGCTGATTTTGCACATTAGATTTGCCAATGGAGAGTCTTCTTCAAGAGCACTTCAATGGCTGTAATTCAGCTGGCGGTGTAAGTGCTAGTCAAACACAAGGACACTCGGTTCACTGCTGTGTTTATGAAGCTCTCTGCACATGAAAATGGATCCTTCCCATCCACTTTACCTCTCAGCAATGTGGGTGTCATTCAACTTGATCTCCCAGCATCCTCCTCCGTTCTGAACCAAGAGAGGGTGACAGTGAATACTGGGGTCATGCTGCGGACAGGACAAGCCAAATACTGGTGTTTCCGGTTACAACACTCCATTCTAGAAGAAATATTAAGCCACGTGTAAGCAAGGGCATTTGGGGCAGAGTGATTAAGGCGATGGATTAGTAATTCATTGACGTTTCCCCATGCAGGGTCGAATCCTGTCGATTGGATCTTGAACAACATCCTATAGGGCACATTCTCGCTCAACCTTCAGAAATCCCATGTCAGCAAGTCAGGCCAGTTATTTGATTAGACATAGGCTGCTCGAGTTCTTAATCAGAAATATACCACACTCCAACCGTTATTTCTGTTTCCCTTTTCACAGATACTGCTAGACCCATCGAGTTCCTGCAATATTCTCTGAATGTACTGCCCAGAAGTGCTGCTTTTTATTAGATTCCTTTAATCCCAGTCCCTCTGTTCACTGCCTCTGGTCAGGGGCAACACTTGCTCCTGCCCGTCAAAGTGCCCATGCCCACGGTTCCCACTCCCATCATTATAAACAGCCGCAGGAAATTGCTGGTTAACCATCTTTACTCCAAAGAGAAACTCACCAGCCTCGGGAATCTCTCCACAAAACGGGACTTCTCATCCCTGGACACCGTGTAAGACAGAGGATGGTGAAGAGATTTTGGGAAAATATTGTCACTTGGCAGACGCACAAATGTTAAAGGCGCATCCCGTATAACACAGTTTCCAGCTTTGTGAATCTTCGGGAACTCTTTGGGAAATGGAATCAGAGGAGAATGAAGAAGGGCGAACTGTCGGGCTGAGCAGAAACAGTCAAGACACCTTCCCCTTCTTCAAGAGGACACCACATGAACTGATCGGAGACATTGAAAGAATTCTCGTTCCTGTACATGAGGAATACAAATCTCATCTGGACTCTAGATCAATGAAATAACTCGGGACCACACAAGACACTGGGAGGCTCGAAGGGAGATGGTCCCGGTTGGAGGAGAGCTGGTTCCCAGTGACATGGGTGTGTCTGTAGTGGGTGGGATCAGACTGTTCCCATGTCGCCATAATGAATGTCCCAGTCGAAAATCTGGCAAAGTAAAACTGATAGAGGACAGTTGGCGTTCTGGGAAGGGCAGACTGAAGTGGGAAGTCAGTCACAGCCTGCTTTAGAGGATCGTGCAAGGTGTTAGGTTAGAAGTTTCAGCGCATTCAACTGTTCAATGAAAGGTTCCCGGTTCAAGAGCCCCCAGGGCGACAGCGATGGTTGTTCTTGCTGCATCTGTTTTGGATGCTGCACAGTTTCGTGTGTCGAGTGGGGTCTGGAAAATGTTCTCCAAATGGAACCCTTTCGTGTGAGGATCCACAAAGAAGTTTCTGCATTGCTTTAATGGTTCATGTAAAGAACTGTGGATTCTTGGAATCTGAAGCAAAAACAGAAGCTGCTGTCGAATCTAACGGGTTTGGCAGGACCTGTGGGAGATTACCGAGTTCTGATGAAGTTTTGAAATGTTGTCTCTGATTTTCTCTGCATAGATGCTGTAAGATCTGCTGAGTTTCTCTTGCAATTCCTGTTCCTGGTTTTAAATGAATGTCCGTTCCATCTATCAGGATGATACAACCAGACCCAATATGCACCAACATTTAACGCTTTTACAAACTGTGAAGTGATTGGATTCAAACCAACCCGATAATGATTCACTCTTCCTCAGCTCCACAATGAGAGACACCTGGAAAATGAAGAGGACAGTGTGGTTCTGGAATCGTCGATGCGTGTTTAAGGCAATGGACTTGAAATTCATTGGGCTTTACCCTCACAGCCTGGAATCCTACCGGTTACGATTCAGTAATGTCAACAATTAAAAAGGGAGATTACACCCTGTCTTCATCTTTCACAAACAAAACACAGGAGAAGGGAAAATAAAGACATTTCAGACAGGGTGGGAATGGGGGCAATGTGCAACCTTCTGCCTTTCAGGGTACAACACACAGAAATCCCCAGAGAAAGTTGAGACACTATGATTGAACAATTCCATCCCAACTTTGTTGAAGCTACAAGCCAACCGTTGGAAAACGTGATGAAAACAGTCAGGGGCCAGTCTTCGACTGGTGCAGACTTGATGGGCCGAAGGGCAGTTCCTGTGCTGCAGACCTCTTTGACCAGCTGCGGTGAGCTGGTCGGAGAAACTGGCGGATGGGAAGCATATGGAACAGGATTAATCCTGAGCCCTATGTTTGTTTCCATCTGTGGGTAAATATGAGGTTGAGTTCCTCGGCGGTGTTACAACATAATGTGTCCATGTCCAACTTCAGTCCAATTGTTGGGTCATTTAAGATCACAGGGAGAATCCCATTTAGGTTCGCCCTGGTAACATCAGAAACGCAGGTTTATGGGAACTGGGACTAGAATAGATGGAAGTCCAATGACCCGCACTGCAGATGGGCCGAAAGGTCTTTTTCACGCTGTAAAATCGGAAGAAAGGGAGAAACTAATCTGCAGCTAAAATGATCACAGATGAAAAGACAAAAGCGGTTTCATGATGAAAACACACAGTGCCTTTTCTTTTTGCTTTCCCTGTTCGCCTCCTGGTGAGGATTCAGTTTTCTCACTGTTGCAGCAAGTGGAGTTTTCCTCGTCCCATTAATCGTGGGGTCAGCCTTCCCGAAGCAGGGAATGAAGTATGGAGCTGACAATTGATCAAGTGTTGTCCCATACTTAATACAGAGTAACTTTAAACAAAGCACTGAGAATGCTGGAAACCTGAATTAGAAACGGAAATTGACAGAGAAACTCGGCAGACTCTGTGGAGAGAAACAGGTTTAATGTTTCAGATCGACAGAACCAGGATAGTTATGCATTTTATTGTTTTAATGCTAGAGTAATTGTCAGTTTTACTTAGCAAATCAGCATATTTATCAGAATATTATATTAGCCGAGAAATGTCAGCTTTCTGAATGTCAACCGACCTTTCCGGGTGTAATGCTGATTCCGTTGCCTTGAGCTGGTGAAACGCTGGCCTTCAATTGTTCTTTTTTATTCCCCTTTCTGTCAGCGAGCACCCATTTTAAATGGAGAGTTTCTATTTTCAGGCTCTCCCTCAATATGCGTCTCTACTCGTTTATCATTTCCTCTGTGTATCCACCTCACTCTCTTCCACATTCTCCCACTCTCTGTCTATCAATATCCCTTATTTTCCATTTCTGCTCTTTGAAAACTCTAACATTCGGAGATAATTTGAGAGTAGACCTACGAAACACAATTGCCAAAAGTGTTTGGTGCATTACCAAGAAGGAAAGGTGTCTGGGTGGGTTACTCTCTGGAGTGACAGTGTTGGGCCGAAGGGCCTGTCTCCATGCGATAGGGAATCTAACCACCCTGTTCGAAACTCATTCGTGGCGTAGGACGCCATTCAATGGGATAGGAATTAGTGTCCATCCCTATTTAATCAAGAGATTGAGATGTTGATTTACTTTACAGAACCCTGGAAGATCTCAAGGTACAGCCATGATACTGTTAGGGAGGGTGTTCCAGTATCTAGACCCAAAAGCACTGTCGGAGCAGCGAGATATTTCCAACTCAGAAAGGCGAGGTCCGAGATGGGTGATTTGTGGTTACAGTTCTCTCGTGTATCTGTTGCTATTGTCCTTCTAGGCAGATGCAAACAATCACTTGGTTGGTCTGGGTCTGTGTTCTGTGAGGAAGCAGGAGTTAGTTTTCAATAAGATAATTCACAAGAAGAGAAATAAATCTTCATTTCCTGACTGGGAATTGTATCCCGGTCTGGGCATTACAAACTCAGACTCCGAACCAGTGACCCTACTGAAGCTGACAGTAACACTTGTGACCTGATCTGTCCAGACTCTGTGTATGATCTTCACGTCATCATCTTCTTCAGCAGCAATGTTTCTCTCTCTAAGTTTCCAAACAATTCATATTGCCGCCCTGGTTTCAATGTGAAGAAAGTGGAGCTGTGCTAACCTGATTTCCTGCAGAAAGGTACAGAACAGTTTGATACTAACAGCGGCTCGTTTTGAGGCGTTGATCTGCGGTGATGGGGCGGCCCCAATAAAGCCTTCGTTCAAATCGTCTGATTTCAAATTCCATGTTGGAAATGGCCAGAGGTTTCTCGCTGAATTTGTTCAGGATCTTTACTGGAAGTGACACTAAATCCAACTATGAAAGTACATTTCAGTGGAGTGCATCATAAGACAGCGCAGTGACTGTGAATAAAATGCTGGAGACGTCCAGCAGAAGAACAGGCGACACAGAAGCAGGTACCTGAGGACAAATGCATTTGCTTTGCCATTGAAAGGCCCTGTTACACAAAGTGGATTATCTTTGCTGGTTGATCACCTTACGAATGTTGTTTCCCAGATCTCCATGTTTACATCACATATGGAAAGGTGTCCAGCGTGTGTGTGTGCATCCTGCTAGTGAAGCAATAGATCAAACATCTGACTTTGAATCAGACGATAGGAGGTTTACATCCTACATGTCTCGGGGGTAATGTGTTAGTTCAGCCAATTGCATGTTGTCAGTTGCTATTTCCTTCGGTTCTTCCGAGCTGTAGGGATTGGATCAGTGTGTATTCAAATGGAATGTTGTTTTTGGGTCCATTACAGCTCAATGTCAGACAGGTGTATGGCTGGTCCTGTTTTGTCAGGTTCTGAGGATCTGAATGGTTTGGATCAGTGTGGTTTCGAATTTAAAACTTGCATTTCGGTCGATTGTCCATTTTAAATTCCAGTTCAGCTCAACATCTCTCATTGCCTGTCAAACTGGCGAGTGTTCCACCTAAAGCTGCCTTTGTCAGAGAAGCTGTTGTGTGGAGCAGAGAGAGGAAGTGAAGCACAAGGAGCTGGTATGATCCTGAGACATCTGTTCCTCCCGGGATATGTTTCTGTGTGTCTCCCTCTGTGGGTAAAAATGAGGTTCAGGTCCTCAAGGTGGTTCCAACACAGTGTGACCATGTCAGACCTCAGTCCCATTGTCGTGTCGTTTAAATTCACAGTGAGAATCGCATTGATATTTGCTCTTGAAACATCAGGACACATAACATTTTGAGCCCAAACTAGAAACTAGGACTGGAATACATGGATGTCCGATGAGTTACAATGTACGATGGGCCGAACGGTCTCTTCCCACTCTGTGAAAGCTCGAAGGCAAGGAGGACCTCATCTGCAGCAAGACTGATCAGAAATGAAAAGGCAAAAGTGTTTTCATTCTGAATAAATGTAAGGGCGCCTTCTGCCTTCCCTTGTAGTTTAGTAACCAGCATTTGGCGATCTCACCGCCGTGACACGGGTTCTATTCCCGGTCAAGGAATGCGTGCTTTGTTCTGCACACACATCGTGGGAAGAATATTTCTAACCACTTTTCCAAAGCTGGCAGGACATCGGTTTTGTGCCAACCGTTTTAAGGTTTAACAGAAAACCAAGAGATGCAGATGTTGGAAATCTGAACCAAAAACAAGAATTGACGTGCAAACTGAATAGTCCTGGCAACATCTGTGGGGAGAAACAGAGACAATGATTCACAACGACAGACCCAGATTAGTTCTTCATTTCTAGACCACAATTCCGGGATAGTGGTCAGTTTTATCGCTCGAATTAGGATAGTTATCAAAATCTATTTGTTTTTTTGCAAGTTAGCAGCCATGTCGACCCGAGATCTGATTCTTTCAGGGTCTCCCTCAAGATGAGTCTCTAATTTTCTGTCTTTATCTCTGTGTATCTACCTCACCCTTTATCATATTCTTTGACCCTTTATTTGCCAATATCCCTCATTTCCCATTCCTACTCTATGAAAAGCCTGACGTTCAGGGATAGTTTGAGAATGGAGCTGCTGAGAGGTTTTCTGGAACCTGGCAGGAATCTGTAAAATTTGGCTCACATTCTACGGATAATACGTCTGCCACTTGGATGTGATACAAGGGGCATTTCTTCCTCAAAATATTGTAACCCTTTCGAAATTAAAGTTGCATTCCTTATCCAATCGAAAAAAAACTACAACAAAGGAGAACATGGAAGCATAACTGATGCTGTAAAATGAATGAATGGCGACAGCAGAGAATGAGGGTGATCCACTCGTGGTTTCTGTGCCATAACCACAACATCCCACGGCCTTTCTGCAGTGTCTCCTGCCTCACCTCGTTATTCCCACCAAACTTGGAATGAAGGAGGGTGAATAAAAGTGGAGGAGAAGAAGGAGTGCTTTTGGAACAGTGGCAAGAAACTCCAGGTTGGTGTATTGGTTAGGAAGGACAACATACACTGCTGGAACTAAACCAGGAAAAAGGAGTGGGTTTGCCAAACCATAACAGGCTCGAACTCAAACAGGATGCTGAGTCCCTTCATCAGTAACACGACACTTAATAAAAGGTGAACCTACGGGCCTTCAATACAACAAGCGGGCGCAGCTGTGATTGGACCCGATGGTCAGCTGCTTCCCAAGGAGGGGTTTGAAATAACTAAGGGACGGCCATATGTGCAGTTCCTTAACCACATGACCACAGTAACTCGGAAATACATTTCTGTATCAATATTACTCAGTGTGATTTACAATCAAACCCTGCTTTGCAAAACCAGACATTTCACGATTGAACATTATTCAATGCAATGGCACATAAATGGGCAATCTTCTCTTACATTGGCTTCAAACAGATTTTTTTCATTTGTTTAACCTGACAGGACAAATGGGAGGTTGTTCATTCTCTTGGGATGTATTGACGGCTTTAATACACACAGTGGTAATCTCACACGACGAGGAACAGTGTCATTGCCATGAATTGCCCAGGAATGGTGTTTGAGCCAATGTAAACAGTTTGCAGTAAAGGCTGACCCATTAGCAGCGACACTGAGCCTTGCACCACCAGATCCAGACTCACTTCCTGCCTCATCCCTCCCGGTCCTCATTGTCATTCACGTCAATTTCACTTCCCTGCTCCACTTCCCAACTTACTACCGATCTCCTGCAGGTGTCCAATTGGAACCTACCACTGTTAGAAACGTATTACTGGGATAAAGATATCACTCAATGGAATAGGACTCGCTGTCCATCCCTAAATCCCCCAGAGATGGAGGAGATGAGTTGCTTTTGTAAACCATTGAACTCCTTCACACGGAGGTACAGCCATTATGCTGCAAGCGCGGGATTTCCTGGATTTACACCCAGAGACACTGAAGGAACACCAACATATTCCCAACTCAGGAAGGTGAGATGATTGGAGGGAGATTTGAAGGGGTCACTATCGTATCTGTCCGCTGTCATTGTCCTTCTACGTGGTTCAAGCAATCACTGGGCTGATTCTGGAGGGATCCCGGTCTGTCTTCGGTGTCGAACGGGGAATGGGTTTTCATTCAGACAATTCACATGAAGAGAATTAAACCTTCATTCTCTGAATGGGAACTGTATCCATGTCTGGACGATACAAACTTTGACTCCTCAGCACGGGCCCATGGTAATGCTGACAGTATCCAAAGCGACCTGAATTGTA
The DNA here is from genome assembly GCF_047496795.1 of Chiloscyllium punctatum. Lineage (NCBI taxonomy): Eukaryota > Metazoa > Chordata > Chondrichthyes > Orectolobiformes > Hemiscylliidae > Chiloscyllium > Chiloscyllium punctatum. Next base: position 106,310 of record NW_027309844.1, on the reverse strand, counting down.
CACACCCTTGTGCCTGTCCATCCCTTCATAACCACCTTCGGCAACAAAGTTTCTCTCTTCAATTTTGCAAACGCTTCATATTGTCGCCTTGGTTTCACAGTAAAGAAAGTGGAGCTGTGGGAATCTGATGTTGGTCAGTCGGTGTAATGCAGGAATTTACAGAACAGGTTGTCGCGGGCAGAGACCCGTTTTGAGGCGTGAGATTGCAGTGAAGGGGTTCCACCAATAAAAGGCGCTGTTCATCTCGTCTGATTCTCCATCCCGGGATTCAAATCAACAGAGGTTTCTCACTGGACTGGTTCTGCTTCTTGACTGGAAGAGGCCATGACGCAAGGTATGAAAAGATATTTCACTGGAGTGAATCAAAAAATCGCGGAGTGACTGAATAAAATGATGGCAACTTCCAGCAGAGGCGCAGGTGACCCTGAAGCAGGTACCTGAGGGCAAATATGTTTCCTTGGGCATTGAAAGACATTGCTTCACGGAGTGGGACATCCGATGGGAAACAGTGACGATAATTATTTTTACTGATTGTTCACCTTGTGAATACTGTTTTCCCCGATGTCCATGTTTCCATTTCATTTCGACTACCTGGTGAAAGGCTGTGCTTAATAGTTACCTTTTTATTCCTATTTGTTTCTGTCAGTCAGCAGCCATGTCGATTGGAGAATTGGTCCTTTCAGTTTCTCCCTCAATATGCGTCTCCATATTTCTTTCTTTCTCTGTGAATGTACCTAACCCTCTTTCACATTCTCGGACTCTCGGTCTGCCCCATATTCCTCATTTCCCATTTCTGATCTTTGAAAAGTCTGACATTCGGAGACAAATTGAGAGTGGACCAGCTAACAGGCTTTCTGCCCCCTCGGTAGCATGTGTGGGATTGGGCTCACATTCTCCGAATAATGTGTCTGGCTCTTATTCCTGAGGTGAGGAGTCATTCCTTCCTCCAAATATTATGATCCTTTCGAGTTCTAAATAGACTTCATAATCCACAAGAAAAGAAACCGCAATCACAGTGCAAACCACAACGATAGGAGAGCAATGAAGTATTTCCTGTTGGTGTGGAATGAATGAATGTTGACAGCAGAGAATTAGGGTGAACAGCTCTTGGTGTCTGCGCCATTACTGCAACATTCACCGGCGAGTCTGCCATGTCTCCTGGCTCACCTCGTTATTCCCAACAAACTGGAAATGAACGGGGCGTAATAAAGGAGGAGTAGAAGCAGAAGTTCTTGTCAAACACAGGAAGGAAACTCCAGATTGAAGTAATAGTTCGGAAGAAACAATATCCCCTGGAGGAACTAAACCAGGGAGCAGATCAGGGTCACCAAAACAGGCTGACACTCAAACAGGACGCATGGTTGACTGATGAGCAACACTGACTTGGGAGATTTTGAAACAACCATGCATTTGGTAAAATACACAGGCACCACTACGATGTGAAATCTTGGTGGGCTGTTTATGGTGTGGGTAAGTTCACAAACTGAGGCACGGCACCACACCACAAGTGGTTTTCACATCCCAGTTTCTTCACCAATTGATAACAGGAACTCGGAATTGTGTTTTCTGTATTAATGTTGCTCAGTGAGAATTGCATTCCACCCCGACTTTTGCAAAGACAGTTTATGGTTGAACGTTCTGCACTGAAATTGTATAGAAAAAGACAATCTCCTCTTCCATTGGCTTCAAACTGATATGTTCAACTGTTTAAACTGACAGGATAAAGAGAATGTATTCATCCTCTCGGGGCCCATTAACTCTTTTAATATACACAGGGAACCTCACAAAAAGAGGAACAGGGTCATTGTGCTAAACTGACCTGAACAGGGTGTGAGTTAGTGTAAACAATATGGAGTAAAGATTTGGAGGTGCCGGTGTTGGACTGGGGTGGACAAAATTAAATAATCACACAACATCAGGTTATAGTCCAACAGGTTTATTTGATAGTACCAGCTTTAATAGCGCTGTTCCTTCATCAGGTGGTTGTGGAGCATAACATCATACCACACAGAATGTATAGTAAAAGATTACAGGGTGATGCCACTGAAATGAAATATTTAAAAATAAAGTGTATTGTCTGTTCAGTCTGTATACTTTTAGAAATACCATGTTAGATTTTGTTCTTTCATATGTAAACCGTATGTAAAAATAGCTACATTCTCAGGTAAATCTTTAACAATAGGTGCCCCCTCAGCTCAGATTGAGCCTTGAGTGTGTGAGGTTGAAATCTGCCTGTGTCCCAATGTTCTGTCGTGGCAGAAGCTGGGGGTACCCTGCCTCATGGCTTTCAAGATGTATATGACATCGGCAGTGAGGTTCTCACATCGGGTCCCATTGCCTAAGGTGATGGGACATCCTGGTGTGTTGTCTTTGTGTACCTTCGGTAGGCAGGAGAAGTCGCCTGAATGAGAAGTGCATTTCAGAGATTAGATCAGAGTGGTGCTGGAAAAGCACTTCAGGTCAGGCAGCATCCGAGGAGCAAGAAAATCGACGTTTCGGGTAAAGGTCTTCATCAGGATTACGGAGGTGCCGAGCACAGAAACAGACCCTCCATTCCAGCTCGTCCCTGCTGACCAGATAACCGGAATTAATTAGCTATATGAGCCAACATTTGTTCCTTACCCCTCCAAACCCGACCTTACTACATTGCATCCAGATGCCTTTTAAATACAGACATAGAGATGTACAGCATGGAAACAAACCTATTTAATGTTTCCACCAAATAAAGGAGCTGGAGCAGCGTCTCTGCTTCCTCCTGTATTACAGAAAATAAAGGAGCTGGAGCAGCGTCACTGCTTCCTCCTGTATTATAGAAAATAAAGGAACTGGAGCAGCGTCTCTGCTTCCTCATGTATTATAGAAAATAAAGGAGCTGGAGCAGCGTCACTGCTTCCTCCTGTATTATAGAAAATAAAGGAGCTGGAGCAGCGTCACTGCTTACTCCTGTATTACAGAAAATAAAGGAGCTGGAGCAGCGTCTCTGCTTCCTCCTGTATTATAGAAAATAAAGGAGCTGGAGCAGCGTCACTGCTCCCTCCGGAAATATAGAAAATAAAGGAGCTGGAGCAGCGTCTCGGCTTCCTCTTGTATTATAGAAAATAAAGGAGCTGGAGCAGCGTCACTGCTTCCTCCTGTATTATAGAAAATAAAGGAGCTGGAGCAGCGTCTCTGCTTCCTCCTGTATTATAGAAAATAAAGGAGCTGGAGCAGCGTCTCTGCTTCCTCCTGTATTATAGAAAATAAAGGAGCTGGAGCAGTGTCACTGCTTCCTCCTGTATTATAGAAAATAAAGGAGCTGGAGCAGCGTCACTGCTTCCTCCTGTATTATAGAAAATAAAGGAGCTGGAGCAGCGTCACTGCTTCCTCCTGTATTATAGAAAATAAAGGAGCTGGAGCAGCGTCACTGCTTCCTCCTGTATTAAAGAAAATAAAGGAGCTGGAGCAGCGTCACTGCTTCCTCCTGTATTATAGAAAATAAAGGAGCTGGAGCAGCGTCACTGCTTCCTCCTGTATTATAGAAAATAAAGGAGCTGGAGCAGCGTCAATGCTTCCTCCTGTATTATAGAAAATAAAGGAGCTGGAGCAGCGTCACTGCTTCCTCCTGTATTATAGAAAATAAAGGAGCTGGAGCAGCGTCACTGCTTCCTCCTGTATTATAGAAAATAAAGGAGCTGGTGCAGGGTCACTGCTTCCTCCTGTATTATAGAAAATAAAGGAGCTGCAGCGGCGTCTCTGCTACCTCCTGTATTATAGAAAATAAAGGAGCTGGAGCAGCGTCACTGCTTCCTCCTGTATTATAGAAAATAAAGGAGCTGGAGCAGCGTCTCTGCTACCTCCTGTATTATAGAAAATAAAGGAGATGGAGCAGTGTCACTGCTTCCTCCTGTACTAAAGAAAATAAAGGAGCTGGAGCCGCGTCTCTGCTTCCTCATGTATTATAGAAAATAAAGGAGCTGGAGCAGCGTCACACTTCCTCCTGTATAATCGAAAATAAAGGAGCTGGAGCAGCGTCACTGCTTCCTCCTGTATTATAGAAAATACAAGAGCTGGAGCAGCGTCTCTGCTTCCTCCCGTGTTATAGAAAATAAAGAAGCTGGAGCAGCGTCACTGCTTCCTCCTGTGTTATAGAAAATAAAGGAGCAGCAGCAGAGTCACTGCTTCCTCCTGTATTATGGAAAATAAAGGAGGTGGAGCAGCGTCACTGCTTCCTCCAATATTATAGAAAATAATGGAGCTGGAGCAGCGTCACTGCTTCCTCCTGTATTATATAAAATAAAGGAGCTGGAGCAGTGTCACTGCTTCCTCTTGTATTATAGAAAATAATGGAGCTGGAGCATAGTCACTGCTTCCTCCTGTATTATAGAAATTAAAGGAGCTGGAGCAGCGTCACTGCTTCCTCTTGTATTATAGAAAATAAAGGAGCTGGAGAAGCGTCACTGCTACCTCCTGTATTATAGAAAATAAAGGAGCTGGAGCAGCGTCACTGCTTCCTCCTGTATTATAGAAAATAAAGGAGCTGGAGCAGCGTCACTGCTTCCTCCTGTATTATAGAAAATAAAGGAGCTGGAGCAGCGTAACTGCTTCCTCCTGATATATAGAAAATAAAGGAGCTGGAGCAGCGTCACTGCTTCCTCCTGTATTATAGAAAATAAAGGAGCTGGAGCAGCGTCACTGCTTCCTACTGTATTATCGAAAATAAAGGAACTGGAGCAGCGTAACTGCTTCCTCCTGTATTATAGAAAATAAAGGAGCTGGAGCAGCGTCACTGCTTCATCCTGCATTATAGAAAATAAAGGAGCTGGAGCCGCGTCTCTGCTTCCTCATGTATTATAGAAAATAAAGGAACTGGAGCAGCGTCACTGCTTCCTCCTGTATTATAGAAAATAAAGGAGCTGGTGCAGGGTCACTGCTTCCTCCTGTATTATAGAAAATAAAGGAGCCGGAGCAGCGTCCCTGCTTCCTCCTGTATTATAGAAAATAAAGGAGCTGCAGCAGCGTCTCTGCTACCTCCTGTATTATAGAAAATAAAGGAGCTGGAGCAGCGTCACTGCTTCCTCCTGTATTATAGAAAATAAAGGAGCTGGAGCAGCGTCTCTGCTACCTCCTGTATTATAGAAAATAAAGGAGATGGAGCAGTGTCACTGCTTCCTCCTGTACTATAGAAAATAAAGGAGCTGGAGCAGCGTCACTGCTTCCTCCTGTATTATAGAAAATAAAGGAGCTGGAGCAGCGTTACTGCTTCCTAATGTATGATAGAAAATAAAGGAGCTGGAGCAGCGTCACTGCTTCCTCCTGTATTATAGAAAATAAAGGAGCTGGAGCAGCGTCACTGCTTGCTCCTGTATTATAGAATATAAAGGCGCTGGAGCAGCGTCACTACTTCCTCCTGTATTATAGAAAATAAAGGAGCTGGAGCAGCGTCACTGCTTCCTCCTGTATTATAGAAAATAAAGGAGCAGGAGCAGGGTCACTGCTTCCTCCTGTATTATAGAAAATAAAGGAGCTGGAGCAGCGTCACTGCTTCCTCCTGTATTCTAGAAAATAAAGGAGCTGGAGCAGCGTCAATGCTTCCTCCTGTATTAAAGAAAATAAAGGAGCTGGAGCAGCGTCACTGCTTCCTCCTGTATTATAGAAAATAAAGGAGCTGGAGCAGCGTCACTGCTTCCTCATGTATTATAGAAAATAAAGGAGCTGGAGCAGCGTCACTGCTTCCTCCTGTATTATAGAAAATAAAGGAGCTGGAGCAACGTCACTGCTTCCTCCTGTATTATAGAAAATAAAGGAGCTGGAGCAGCGTCACCGATTCCCCCTGTATTATTGAAAATAAAGGAGCTGGAGCAGCGTCACTGCTTCCTCCTGTATTAAAGAAAATAAAGGAGCTGGAGCAGCGTCACTGCTTCCTCCTGTATTAAAGAAAATAAAGGAGCTGGAGCAGCGTCACTGCTTCCTCCTGTATTATTGAAAATAAAGGAGCTGGAGCAGCGTCACTGCTTCCCCCTGTATTACAGAAAATAAAGGAGCTGGAGCAGCGTCACTGCTTCCTCCTGTCTTATAGAAAATAAAGGAGCTGGTGCAGCGTCACCGCTTCCTCCTGTATTATAGAAAATAAAGGAGCTGGAGCAGCGTCACTGCTACCTCCTGTATTATAGAAAATAATGGAGCTGGAGCAGCGTCACTGCTTCCTCCTGTACTATATAAAATAAAGGAGCTGGAGCAGAGTCACTGCTTCCTCTTGTATTATAGAAAATAATGGAGCTGGAGCATAGTCACTGCTTCCTCCTGTATTATAGAAATTAAAGGAGCTGGAGCAGCGTCACTGCTTCCTCTTGTATTATAGAAAATAAAGGAGCTGGAGAAGCGTCACTGCTACCTCCTGTATTATAGAAAATAAAGAAGCTGGAGCAGCGTCACTGCTTCCTCCTGTATTATAGAAAATAAAGGAGCTGGAGCAGCGTCACTGCTTCCTCCTGTATTATAGAAAATAAAGGAGCTGTAGCAGCGTCACTGCTTCCTCCTGTATTATAGAAAATAAAGGAGCTGGAGCAGCGTCACTGCTTCCTCCTGTATTATAGAAAATAAAGGAGCTGGAGCAGCGTCACTGCTTCCTCCTGTATTATAGAAAATAAAGGAGCTGGAGCAGCGTCACTGCTTCCTCCATATTATACAAAATAAAGGAACTGGAGCAGGGTCTCTGCTTCATCCTGTATTATAGAAAACAAAGGAGCCGGAGCAGCGTCACTGCTTCCTCCTGTATTATAGAAAATAAAGGAGCTGGAGCAGCGGCACTGCTTCCTCCTGTATTATAGAAAATAAAGGAGCTGGAGCAGCGGCACTGCTTCCTCCTGTATTATAGAAAATAAAGGAGCTGGAGCAGAGTCACTGCTTCCTCCTGTATTATAGAAAATAAAGGAGCTGGAGCAGCGTCATTGCTTCCTCCTGTATTATAGAAAATAAAGGAGCTGGAGCAGCGTCACTGCTTCCTCCTGTATTATACAAAATAAAGGAACTGGAGCAGCGTCTCTGCTTCATCCTGTATTATAGAAAATAAAGGAGCTGGAGCAGCGTCACTGCTTCCTCCTGTATTATAGAAAATAAAGGAGCTGGAGCAGCGGCACTGCTTCCTCCTGTAGTATAGAAAATAAAGGAGCTGGAGCAGAGTCACTGCTTCCTCCTGTATTACAGAAAATAAAGGAGCTGGAGCAGCGTCACTGCTTCCTCCTGTATTATACAAAATAAAGGAGTTGGAGCAGCGTCACTGCTTCCTCCTGTATTATAGAAAATAAAGGAGCTGGAGCAGCGTCACTGCTTCCTCCTGTATTATAGAAAATAAAGGAGCCGGTGCAGCGTCACTACTTCCTCCTGTATTATAGAAATTAAAGGAGCTGGAGCAGCGTCACTGCTTCCTCCTGTATTATAGAAAATAAAGGAGCTGGAGCAGCGTCACTGCTTCCTCCTGTATTATAGAAAATAAAGGAGCTGGAGCAGCGTCTCTGCTTCCTCCTGTATTATAGAAAATAAAGGAGCTGGAGCAGTGTCACTGCTTCCTCCTGTATTATAGAAAATAAAGGAGCTGGAGCTGCGTCACTGCTTCCTCCTGTATTATAGAAAATAAAGGAGCTGGAGCAGCATCACTGCTTCCTCCTGTATTATAGAAAATAAAGGAGCTGGAGCTGCGTCACTGCTTCCTCCTGTATTATAGAAAATAAAGGAGCTGGAGCAGCATCACTGCTTCCTCCTGTATTATAGAAAATAAAGGAGCTGGAGCAGCGTCACTGCTTCCTCCTGTATTATAGAAAATAAAGGAGCTGGAGCAGCATCTCTGCTTCCTTCTGTATTATAGAAATAAAGGAGCTGGATCAGAGTCACTGCTTCCTCATGAATTATAGAAAATAAAGGAGCTGGAGCAGCGTCTCTGCTTCATCCTGTATTATAGAAAACAAAGGAGCCGGAGCAGCGTCACTGCTTCCACCTGTATTATAGAAAATAAAGGAGCTGGAGCAGCGGCACTGCTTCCTCCTGTATTATAGAAAATAATGGAGCTGGAGCAGCGTCAGCGCTTCCCCCTGTATTATTGAAAATAAAGGAGCTGGAGCAGCGTCACTGCTTCCTCCTGTATTACAGAAAATAAAGGAGCTGGATCAGAGTCACTGCTTCCTCATGAATTATAGAAAATAAAGGAGCTGGAGCAGCGTCTCTGCTTCATCCTGTATTATAGAAAACAAAGGAGCTGGAGCAGCGTCACTGCTTCCTCCTGTATTATAGAAAATAATGGAGCTGGAGCAGCGTCACCGCTTCCTCCTGTATTATAGAAAATAAAGGAGCCGGAGCAGCGTCACCGCTTCCTCCTGTATTATAGAAAATAAAGGAGCTGGAGCAGCGTCACTGCTTCCTCCTGTATTATAGACAATAAAGGAGCTGGAGCAGCGTCACTGCTTCCTCCAGTATTATAGAAAATAAAGGAGCTGGAGCAGCGTCACCGCTTCCTCCTGTATTATAGAAAATAAAGGAGCTGGAGCAGCGTCTCTGCTTCCTCCTGTATTATAGAAAATAAAGGAGCTGGAGCAGCGTCACTGCTTCCTCCTGTATTATAGAAAATAAAGGAGCTGGAGCAGCGTCACTGCTTCCTCCTGTATTATAGAAAATAAAGGAGCCGGAGCAGCGTCACCGTTTCCTCCTGTATTATAGAAAATAAAGGAGCTGGAGCAGCGTCACCGCTTCCTCCTGTATTATAGAAAATAAAGGAGCTGGAGCAGCGTCTCTGCTTCCTCCTGTATTATAGAAAATAAAGGAGCTGGAGCAGCGTCACCGCTTCCTCCTGTATTATAGAAAATAAAGGAGCCGGAGCAGCGTCACCGTTTCCTCCTGTATTATAGAAAATAAAGGAGCTGGAGCAGCGTCACCGCTTCCTCCTGTATTATAGAAAATAAAGGAGCTGGAGCAGCGTCTCTGCTTCCTCCTGTATTATAGAAAATAAAGGAGCTGGAGCAGCGTCACCGCTTCCTCCTGTATTATAGAAAATAAAGGAGCTGGAGCAGCGGCACTGCTTCCTCCTGTAGTATAGAAAATAAAGGAGCTGGAGCAGCGTCACTGCTTCCTCCTGTATTATAGACAATAAAGGAGCTGGGGCAGCGTCACTGCTTCCTCTTGTATTATAGAAAATAATGGAGCTGGAGCAGCGTCACTGCTTCCTCCTGTACTATATAAAATAAAGGAGCTGGAGCAGAGTCACTGCTTCCTCTTGTATTATAGAAAATAATGGAGCTGGAGCATAGTCACTGCTTCCTCCTGTATTATAGAAAATAAAGGAGCTGGAGCAGAGTCACTGCTTCCTCTTGTATTATAGAAAATAATGGAGCTGGAGCAGCGTCACTGCTTCCTCCTGTACTATATAAAATAAAGGAGCTGGAGCAGAGTCACTGCTTCCTCTTGTATTATAGAAAATAATGGAGCTGGAGCATAGTCACTGCTTCCTCCTGTATTATAGAAAATAAAGGAGCTGGAGCAGCGTCACTGCTTCCTCTTGTATTATAGAAAATAAAGGAGCTGGAGCAGCGTCACTGCTTCCTCTTGTATTATAGAAATTAAAGGAGCTGGAGCAGCGTCACTGCTTCCTCTTGTATTATAGAAAATAAAGGAGCTGGAGAAGCGTCACTGCTACCTCCTGTATTATAGAAAATAAAGAAGCTGGAGCAGCGTCACTGCTTCCTCCTGTATTATAGAAAATAAAGGAGCTGGAGCAGCGTCACTGCTTCCTCCTGTATTATAGAAAATAAAGGAGCTGGAGCAGCGGCACTGCTTCCTCCTGTATTATAGAAAATAAAGGAGCTGGAGCAGAGTCACTGCTTCCTCCTCTATTATAGAAAATAAAGGAGCTGGAGCAGCGTCACTGCTTCCTCCTGTATTATAGAAAATAAAGGAGCTGGAGCAGCGTCACTGCTTCCTCCTGTATTATACAAAATAAAGGAACTGGAGCAGCGTCTCTGCTTCATCCTGTATTATAGAAAATAAAGGAGCTGGAGCAGCGTCACTGCTTCCTCCTGTATTATAGAAAATAAAGGAGCTGGAGCAGCGGCACTGCTTCCTCCTGTATTATAGAAAATAAAGGAGCTGGAGCAGAGTCACTGCTTCCTCCTGTATTACAGAAAATAAAGGAGCTGGAGCAGCGTCACTGCTTCCTCCTGTATTATACAAAATAAAGGAGTTGGAGCAGCGTCACTGCTTCCTCCTGTATTATAGAAAATAAAGGAGCTGGAGCAGCGTCACTGCTTCCTCCTGTATTATAGAAAATAAAGGAGCTGGAGCAGCGTCACTGCTTCATCCTGTATTATAGAAAATAAAGGAGCCGGTGCAGCGTCACTACTTCCTCCTGTATTATAGAAATTAAAGGAGCTGGAGCAGCGTCACTGCTTCCTCCTGTATTATAGAAAATAAAGGAGCTGGAGCAGCGTCACTGCTTCCTCCTGTATTATAGAAAATAAAGGAGCTGGAGCAGCGTCTCTGCTTCCTCTTGTATTATAGAAAATAAAGGAGCTGGAGCAGTGTCACTGCTTCCTCCTGTATTATAGAAAATAAAGGAGCTGGAGCTGCGTCACTGCTTCCTCCTGTATTATAGAAAATAAAGGAGCTGGAGCAGCATCACTGCTTCCTCCTGTATTATAGAAAATAAAGGAGCTGGAGCTGCGTCACTGCTTCCTCCTTTATTATAGAAAATAAAGGAGCTGGAGCAGCGTCACTGCTTCCTCCTGTATTATAGAAAATAAAGGAGCTGGAGCAGCATCTCTGCTTCCTCCTGTATTATAGAAATAAAGGAGCTGGAGCATCGTCACTGCTTCCTCCTGTATTTTAGAAAATAAAGGAGCTGGAGCAGCGTCACTGCTTCCTCCTGTATTACAGAAAATAAAGGAGCTGGATCAGAGTCACTGCTTCCTCATGAATTATAGAAAATAAAGGAGCTGGAGCAGCGTCTCTGCTTCCTCCTGTATTCTAGAAAACAAAGGAGCCGGAGGAGCGTCACTGCTTCCTCCTGTATTATAGAAAATAAAGGAGCTGGAGCAGCGTCACTGCTTCATCCTGTATTATAGAAAATAAAGGAGCTGGAGCAGCGTCACTGCTTCCACCTGTATTATAGAAAATAAAGGAGCTGGAGCAGCGGCACTGCTTCCTCCTGTATTATAGAAAATAAAGGAGCTGGAGCAGAGTCACTGCTTCCTCCTGTATTACAGAAAATAAAGGAGCTGGAGCAGCGTCACTGTTCCTCCTGTATTATACAAAATAAAGGAGTTGGAGCAGCGTCACTGCATCCTCCTGTATTATAGAAAATAAAGGAGCTGGAGCAGCGTCACTGCTTCCTCCTGTATTATACAAAATAAAGGAACTGGAGCAGCGTCTCTGCTTCATCCTGTATTATAGAAAATAAAGGAGCTGGAGCAGCGTCACTGCTTCCTCCTGTATTATAGAAAATAAAGGAGCTGGAGCAGCGGCACTGCTTCCTCGTGTATTATAGAAAATAAAGGAGCTGGAGCAGAGTCACTGCTTCCTCCTGTATTACAGAAAATAAAGGAGCTGGAGCAGCGTCACTGCTTCCTCCTGTATTATACAAAATAAAGGAGTTGGAGCAGCGTCACTGCTTCCTCCTGTATTATAGAAAATAAAGGAGCTGGAGCAGCGTCACTGCTTCCTCCTGTATTATACAAAATAAAGGAACTGGAGCAGCGTCTCTGCTTCATCCTGTATTATAGAAAATAAAGGAGCTGGAGCAGCGTTACTGCTTCCTCCTGTATTATAGAAAATAAAGGAGCTGGAGCAGCGTCACTGCTTCCTCCTGTATTATAGAAAATAAAGGAGCTGGAGCAGCGGCACTGCTTCCTCCTTTTGTATAGAAAATAAAGGAGCTGGAGCAGAGTCACTGCTTCCTCCTGTATTACAGAAAATAAAGGAGCTGGAGCAGCGTCACTGCTTCCTCCTGTATTATACAAAATAAAGGAGTTGGAGCAGCGTCACTGCTTCCTCCTGTATTATAGAAAATAAAGGAGCTGGAGCAGCGTCACTGCTTCCTCCTGTATTATAGAAAATAAAGGAGCCGGTGCAGCGTCACTACTTCCTCCTGTATTATAGAAATTAAAGGAGCTGGAGCAGCGTCACTGCTTCCTCCTGTATTATAGAAAATAAAGGAGCTGGAGCAGCGTCACTGCTTCCTCCTGTATTATAGAAAATAAAGGAGCTGGAGCAGCGTCTCTGCTTCCTCCTGTATTATAGAAAATAAAGGAGCTGGAGCAGTGTCACTGCTTCCTCCTGTATTATAGAAAATAAAGGAGCTGGAGCTGCGTCACTGCTTCCTCCTGTATTATAGAAAATAAAGGAGCTGGAGCAGCATCACTGCTTCCTCCTGTATTATAGAAAATAAAGGAGCTGGAGCTGCGTCACTGCTTCCTCCTGTATTATAGAAAATAAAGGAGCTGGAGCAGCATCACTGCTTCCTCCTGTATTATAGAAAATAAAGGAGCTGGAGCAGCGTCACTGCTTCCTCCTGTATTATAGAAAATAAAGGAGCTGGAGCAGCATCTCTGCTTCCTCCTGTATTATAGAAATAAAGGAGCTGGAGCATCGTCACTGCTTCCTCCTGTATTATAGAAAATAAAGGAGCTGGAGCAGCGTCACTGCTTCCTCCTGTATTACAGAAAATAAAGGAGCTGGATCAGAGTCACTGCTTCCTCATGAATTATAGAAAATAAAGGAGCTGGAGCAGCGTCTCTGCTTCATCCTGTATTATAGAAAACAAAGGAGCCGGAGCAGCGTCACTGCTTCCACCTGTATTATAGAAAATAAAGGAGCTGGAGCAGCGGCACTGCTTCCTCCTGTATTATAGAAAATAATGGAGCTGGAGCAGCGTCACCGCTTCCCCCTGTATTATTGAAAATAAAGGAGCTGGAGCAGCGTCACTGCTTCCTCCTGTATTACAGAAAATAAAGGAGCTGGATCAGAGTCACTGCTTCCTCATGAATTATAGAAAATAAAGGAGCTGGAGCAGCGTCTCTGCTTCATCCTGTATTATAGAAAACAAAGGAGCTGGAGCAGCGTCACTGCTTCCTCCTGTATTATAGAAAATAATGGAGCTGGAGCAGCGTCACCGCTTCCTCCTGTATTATAGAAAATAAAGGAGCCGGAGCAGCGTCACTGTTTCCTCCTGTATTATAGAAAATAAAGGAGCTGGAGCAGCGTCACTGTTTCCTCCTGTATTATAGAAAATAAAGGAGCTGGAGCAGCGTCACCGCTTCCTCCTGTATTATAGAAAATAAAGGAGCTGGAGCAGCGTCACTGCTTCCTCCTGTATTATAGAAAATAAAGGAGCTGGAGCAGCGTCACTGTTTCCTCCTGTATTATAGAAAATAAAGGAGCTGGAGCAGCGTCACTGCTTCCTCCTGTATTATAGAAAATAAAGGAGCCGGAGCAGCGTCACCGTTTCCTCCTGTATTATAGAAAATAAAGGAGCTGGAGCAGCGTCACCGCTTCCTCCTGTATTATAGAAAATAAAGGAGCTGGAGCAGCGTCTCTGCTTCCTCCTGTATTATAGAAAATAAAGGAGCTGGAGCAGCGTCACTGCTACCTCCTGTATTATAGAAAATAATGGAGCCGGAGCAGCGTCACTGCTTCCTCCTGTATTATAGAAAATAATGGAGCTGGAGCAGCGTCACTGCTACCTCCTGTATTATAGAAAATAATGGAGCTGGAGCAGCGTCACTGCTTCCTCCTGTACTATATAAAATAAAGGAGCTGGAGCAGAGTCACTGCTTCCTCTTGTATTATAGAAAATAATGGAGCTGGAGCATAGTCACTGCTTCCTCCTGTATTATAGAAATTAAAGGAGCTGGAGCAGCGTCACTGCTTCCTCTTGTATTATAGAAAATAAAGGAGCTGGAGAAGCGTCACTGCTACCTCCTGTATTATAGAAAATAAAGAAGCTGGAGCAGCGTCACTGCTTCCTCCTGTATTATAGAAAATAAAGGAGCTGGAGCAGCGTCACTGCTTCCTCCTGTATTATAGAAAATAAAGGAGCTGGAGCAGCGGCACTGCTTATTCCTGTATTATAGAAAATAAAGGAGCTGGAGCAGCGTCACTGCTTCCTCCTGTATTATACAAAATAAAGGAGTTGGAGCAGCGTCACTGCTTCCTCCTGTATTATAGAAAATAAAGGAGCTGGAGCAGCGTCACTGCTTCCTCCTGTATTATACAAAATAAAGGAGCTGGAGCAGCGTCACTGCGTCCTCCTGTATTATAGAAAATAAAGGAGCCGGTGCAGCGTCACTACTTCCTCCTGTATTATAGAAATTAAAGGAGCTGGAGCAGCGTCACTGCTTCCTCCTGTATTATAGAAAATAAAGGAGCTGGAGCAGCGTCACTGCTTCCTCCTGTATTATAGAAAATAAAGGAGCTGGAGCAGCGTCTCTGCTTCCTCTTGTATTATAGAAAATAAAGGAGCTGGAGCAGTGTCACTGCTTCCTCCTGAATTATAGAAAATAAAGGAGCTGGAGCTGCGTCACTGCTTCCTCCTGTATTATAGAAAATAAAGGAGCTGGAGCAGCATCACTGCTTCCTCCTGTATTATAGAAAATAAAGGAGCTGGAGCTGCGTCACTGCTTCCTCCTTTATTATAGAAAATAAAGGAGCTGGAGCAGCGTCACTGCTTCCTCCTGTATTATAGAAAATAAAGGAGCTGGAGCAGCATCTCTGCTTCCTCCTGTATTATAGAAATAAAGGAGCTGGAGCATCGTCACTGCTTCCTCCTGTATTATAGAAAATAAAGGAGCTGGAGCAGCGTCACTGCTTCCTCCTGTATTACAGAAAATAAAGGAGCTGGATCAGAGTCACTGCTTCCTCATGAATTATAGAAAATAAAGGAGCTGGAGCAGCGTCTCTGCTTCATCCTGTATTATAGAAAACAAAGGAGCCGGAGCAGCGTCACTGCTTCCTCCTGTATTATAGAAAATAAAGGAGCTGGAGCAGCGTCACTGCTTCCACCTGTATTATAGAAAATAAAGGAGCTGGAGCAGCGGCACTGCTTCCTCCTGTATTATAGAAAATAAAGGAGCTGGAGCAGAGTCACTGCTTCCTCCTGTATTACAGAAAATAAAGGAGCTGGAGCAGCGTCACTGCTTCCTCCTGTATTATACAAAATAAAGGAGTTGGAGCAGCGTCACTGCTTCCTCCTGTATTATAGAAAATAAAGGAGCTGGAGCAGCGTCACTGCTTCCTCCTGTATTATACAAAATAAAGGAACTGGAGCAGCGTCTCTGCTTCATCCTGTATTATAGAAAATAAAGGAGCTGGAGCAGCGTCACTGCTTCCTCCTGTATTATAGAAAATAAAGGAGCTGGAGCAGCGGCACTGCTTCCTCCTGTATTATAGAAAATAAAGGAGCTGGAGCAGAGTCACTGCTTCCTCCTGTATTACAGAAAATAAAGGAGCTGGAGCAGCGTCACTGCTTCCTCCTGTATTATACAAAATAAAGGAGTTGGAGCAGCGTCACTGCTTCCTCCTGTATTATAGAAAATAAAGGAGCTGGAGCAGCGTCACTGCTTCCTCCTGTATTATAGAAAATAAAGGAGCCGGTGCAGCGTCACTACTTCCTCCTGTATTATAGAAATTAAAGGAGCTGGAGCAGCGTCACTGCTTCCTCCTGTATTATAGAAAATAAAGGAGCTGGAGCAGCGTCACTGCTTCCTCCTGTATTATAGAAAATAAAGGAGCTGGAGCAGCGTCTCTGCTTCCTCTTGTATTATAGAAAATAAAGGAGCTGGAGCAGTGTCACTGCTTCCTCCTGTATTATAGAAAATGAAGGAGCTGGAGCAGCGTCACTGCTTCCTCCTGTATTATAGAAAATAAAGGAGCTGGAGCAGTGTCACTGCTTCCTCCTGTATTATAGAAAATAAAGGAGCTGGAGCTGCGTCACTGCTTCCTCCTGTATTATAGAAAATAAAGGAGCTGGAGCAGCGTCACTGCTTCCTCCTGTATTATAGAAAATGAAGGAGCTGGAGCAGCGTCACTGCTTCCTCCTGTATTATAGAAAATAAAGGAGCTGGAGCTGCGTCACTGCTTCCTCCTGTATTATAGAAAATAAAGGAGCTGGAGCAGCATCACTGCTTCCTCCTGTATTATAGAAAATAAAGGAGCTGGAGCTGCGTCACTGCTTCCTCCTTTATTATAGAAAATAAAGGAGCTGGAGCAGCGTCACTGCTTCCTCCTGTATTATAGAAAATAAAGGAGCTGGAGCAGCATCTCTGCTTCCTCCTGTATTATAGAAATAAAGGAGCTGGAGCATCGTCACTGCTTCCTCCTGTATTATAGAAAATAAAGGAGCTGGAGCAGCGTCACTGCTTCCTCCTGTATTACAGAAAATAAAGGAGCTGGATCAGAGTCACTGCTTCCTCATGAATTATAGAAAATAAAGGAGCTGGAGCAGCGTCTCTGCTTCATCCTGTATTATAGAAAATAAAGGAGCTGGAGCAGCGTCACTGCTTCCTCCTGTATTATAGAAAACAAAGGAGCCGGAGCAGCGTCACTGCTTCCTCCTGTATTATAGAAAATAAAGGAGCTGGAGCAGCGTCACTGCTTCCTCCTGTATTATAGAAAATAAAGGAGCTGGAGCAGCGGCACTGCTTCCTCCTGTATTATAGAAAATAAAGGAGCTGGAGCAGAGTCACTGCTTCCTCCTGTATTACTGAAAATAAAGGAGCTGGAGCAGCGTCACTGCTTCCTCCTGTATTATACAAAATAAAGCAGTTGGAGCAGCGTCACTGCTTCCTCCTGTATTACAGAAAATAAAGGAGCTGGAGCAGCGTCACTGCTTCCTCCTGCATTATACAAAATAAAGGAGTTGGAGCAGTGTCACTGCTTCCTCCTGTATTATAGAAAATAAAGGAGCCGGAGCAGCGTCACTGCTTCCTCCTGTATTATAGAAAATAAAGGAGCTGGAGCAGCGTCTCTGCTTCCCCCTGTATTATAGAAAATAAAGGAGCTGGAGCAGCGTCACTGCTTCCTCCTGTATTATAGAAAATAAAGGAGCTGGAGCTGCGTCACTGCTTCCTCCTGTATTATAGAAAATAAAGGAGCCGGAGCAGCGTCACTGCTTCCTCCTGTATTATAGAAAATAAAGGAGCTGGAGCAGCGTCTCTGCTTTCTCTTGTATTATAGAAAATAAAGGAGCTGGAGCAGCGTCACTGCTTCCTCCTGTATTATAGAAAATAAAGGAGCTGGAGCTGCGTCACTGCTTCCTCCTGTATTATAGAAAATAAAGGAGCTGGAGCAGCGTCACTGCTTCCTCCTGTATTATAGAAAATAAAGGAGCTGGAGCTGCGTCACTGCTTCCTCCTGTATTATAGAAAATAAAGGAGCCGGAGCAGCGTCACTGCTTCCTCCTGTATTATAGAAAATAAAGGAGCTGGAGCAGCATCTCTGCTTCCTCCTGTATTATAGAAATAAAAGAGCTGGAGCAGCGTCACTGCTTCCTCCTGTATTACAGAAAATAAAGGAGCTGGAGCAGCGTCACTGCTTCCTCCTGTATTACAGAAAATAAAGGAGCTGGAGCAGAATCACTTCTTCCGCATGAATTATAGAAAATAAAGGAGCTGGAGCAGCGTCATTGCTTCCTCCTGTATTATAGAAAATAAAGGAGCTGGAGCAGCGTCACTGCTTCCTCCTGTATTAAAGAAAATAAAGGTGCTTGAGCAGCGTCACTGCTTCCTCCTGTATTAAAGAAAATAAAGGAGCTTGAGCAGCGTCACTGCTTCCTCCTGTATTAAAGAAAATAAAGGAGCTGGAGCAGCGTCACTGCTTCCTCCTGTATTATAGAAAATAAAGGAGCTGGAGCAGCGTCACTGCTTCCCCTTGTATTATAGAAAATAAAGGAGCTTGAGCAGCGTCACTGCTTCCTCCTGTATTAAAGAAAATAAAGGAGCTTGAGCAGCGTCACTGCTTCCTCCTGTATTAAAGAAAATAAAGGAGCTGGAGCAGCGTCACTGCTTCCTCCTGTATTATAGAAAATAAAGGAGCTGGAGCAGCGTCACTGCTTCCTCCTGTATTATAGAAAGTAAAGGAGCTGGAGCAGCGTCACTGCTTCCTCCTGTATTATAGAAAATAAAGGAGCTGGAGCAGCGTCACTGCTTCCCCTTGTATTATAGAAAATAAAGGAGCTGGAGCAGCGTCACTGCTTCCTCCTGTATTATACAAAATAAAGGAGCTGGCGCAGCGTCACTGCTTCCTCCTGTATTATAGAAAATAAAGGAGCTGGAGTAGCGTCACTGCTTCCTCCTGTATTATAGAAAATAAAAGAGCTGGCGCAGCGTCAGTGCTTCCTCCTGTATGAGAGAAAATAAAGGAGCTTGAGCAGCGTCACTGCTTCCTCCTGTATTAAAGAAAATAAAGGAGCTGGAGCAGCGTCACAGCTTCCTCCTGTATTAAAGAAAATAAAGGAGCTGGAGCAGCGTCACTGCCTCCTACTGTATTATAGAAAATAAAGGAGCTGGAGCAGCGTCACTGCTTCCTCTTGTATTATAGAAAATTAAGGAGCTGGAGCAGCGTCACTGCCTCCTACTGTATTATAGAAAATAAAGGAGCTGGAGCTGCGTCACTGCTTCCTCCTGTATTATAGAAAATAAAGGAGCTGGAGCAGCGTCACTGCTTCCTCCTGTATTATAGAAAATGAAGGAGCTGGAGCAGCGTCACTGCTTCCTCCTGTATTATAGAAAATAAAGGAGCTGGAGCTGCGTCACTGCTTCCTCCTGTATTATAGAAAATAAAGGAGCTGGAGCAGCATCACTGCTTCCTCCTGTATTATAGAAAATAAAGGAGCTGGAGCTGCGTCACTGCTTCCTCCTTTATTATAGAAAATAAAGGAGCTGGAGCAGCGTCACTGCTTCCTCCTGTATTATAGAAAATAAAGGAGCTGGAGCAGCATCTCTGCTTCCTCCTGTATTATAGAAATAAAGGAGCTGGAGCATCGTCACTGCTTCCTCCTGTATTATAGAAAATAAAGGAGCTGGAGCAGCGTCACTGCTTCCTCCTGTATTACAGAAAATAAAGGAACTGGATCAGAGTCACTGCTTCCTCATGAATTATAGAAAATAAAGGAGCTGGAGCAGCGTCTCTGCTTCATCCTGTATTATAGAAAACAAAGGAGCCGGAGCAGCGTCACTGCTTCCTCCTGTATTATAGAAAATAAAGGAGCTGGAGCAGCGTCACTGCTTCCTCCTGTATTATAGAAAATAAAGGAGCTGGAGCAGCGGCACTGCTTCCTCCTGTATTATAGAAAATAAAGGAGCTGGAGCAGAGTCACTACTTCCTCCTGTATTACTGAAAATAAAGGAGCTGGAGCAGCGTCACTGCTTCCTCCTGTATTATACAAAATAAAGGAGTTGGAGCAGCGTCACTGCTTCCTCCTGTATTACAGAAAATAAAGGAGCTGGAGCAGCGTCACTGCTTCCTCCTGCATTATACAAAATAAAGGAGTTGGAGCAGTGTCACTGCTTCCTCCTGTATTATAGAAAATAAAGGAGCCGGAGCAGCGTCACTGCTTCCTCCTGTATTATAGAAATTAAAGGAGCTGGAGCAGCGTCACTGCTTCCTCCTATATTATAGAAAATAAAGGAGCCGGAGCAGCGTCACTGCTTCCTCCTGTATTATAGAAAATAAAGGAGCTGGAGCAGCGTCACTGCTTCCTCCTGTATTATAGAAATTAAAGGAGCTGGAGCAGCGTCACTGCTTCCTCCTGTATTATAGAAATTAAAGGAGCTGGAGCAGCGTCACTGCTTCCTCCTATATTATAGAAAATAAAGGAGCCGGAGCAGCGTCACTGCTTCCTCCTGTATTATAGAAAATAAAGGAGCTGGAGCAGCGTCTCTGCTTTCTCTTGTATTATAGAAAATAAAGGAGCTGGAGCAGCGTCACTGCTTCCTCCTGTATTATAGAAAATAAAGGAGCTGGAGCTGCGTCACTGCTTCCTCCTGTATTATAGAAAATAAAGGAGCCGGAGCAGCGTCACTGCTTCCTCCTGTATTATAGAAAATAAAGGAGCTGGAGCAGCATCTCTGCTTCCTCCTGTATTATAGAAATAAAGGAGCTGGAGCAGCGTCACTGCTTCCTCCTGTATTATAGAAAATAAAGGAGCTGGAGCAGCGTCACTGCTTCCTCCTGTATTACAGAAAATAAAGGAGCTGGAGCAGAATCACTTCTTCCTCATGAATTATAGAAAATAAAGGAGCTGGAGCAGCGTCTCTGCTTCCTCCTGTATTACAGAAAATAAAGTAGCTGGAGCAGCGTCATTGCTTCCTCCTGTATTATAGAAAATAAAGGAGCTGGAGCAGCGTCACTGCTTCCTCCTGTATTAAAGAAAATAAAGGTGCTTGAGCAGCGTCACTGCTTCCTCCTGTATTAAAGAAAATAAAGGAGCTTGAGCAGCGTCACTGCTTCCTCCTGTATTAAAGAAAATAAAGGAGCTGGAGCAGCGTCACTGCTTCCTCCTGTATTATAGAAAATAAAGGAGCTGGAGCAGCGTCACTACTTCCCCTTGTATTATAGAAAATAAAGGAGCTTGAGCAGCGTCACTGCTTCCTCCTGTATTAAAGAAAATAAAGGAGCTTGAGCAGCGTCACTGCTTCCTCCTGTATTAAAGAAAATAAAGGAGCTGGAGCAGCGTCACTGCTTCCTCCTGTATTATAGAAAATAAAGGAGCTGGAGCAGCGTCACTGCTTCCTCCTGTATTATAGAAAGTAAAGGAGCTGGAGCAGCGTCACTGCTTCCTCCTGTATTATAGAAAATAAAGGAGCTGGAGCAGCGTCACTGCTTCCCCTTGTATTATAGAAAATAAAGGAGCTGGAGCAGCGTCACTGCTTCCTCCTGTATTATAGAAAATAAAAGAGCTGGCGCAGCGTCAGTGCTTCCTCCTGTATGAGAGAAAATAAAGGAGCTTAAGCAGCGTCACTGCTTCCTCCTGTATTAAAGAAAATAAAGGAGCTGGAGCAGCGTCACAGCTTCCTCCTGTATTATAGAAAATAAAGGAGCTGGAGCAGTGTCTCTGCTTCCTCCTGTATTAAAGAAAATAAAGGAGCTGGAGCAGCGTCACTGCCTCCTACTGTATTATAGAAAATAAAGGAGCTGGAGCAGCGTCACTGCTTCCTCTTGTATTATAGAAAATTAAGGAGCTGGAGCAGCGTCACTGCCTCCTACTGTATTATAGAAAATAAAGGAGCTGGAGCAGCGCCACTGCTTCCTCCTGTATTATAGAAAATAAAGGAGCTGGAGCAGCGTCACTGCTTCCTCCTGTATTATAGAAAATAAAGGAGCTGGAGCAGCGTCACTGCTTCCCCTTGCATTATATAAAATGAAGGAGCTGGAGCAGCGTCACTGCTTCCTCCTGTATTATAGAAAATAAAGGAGCTGGAGCAGCGTCACTGCATCCTCCTGTATTATAGAAAATAAAGGAGCTGGAGCAGCGTCACTGCTTCCTCCTGTATTATAGAAAATAAAGGAGCTGGAGCATCGTCACTGCTTCCTCCCGTATTATAGAAAATAAAGGAGCCGGAGCAGCGTCACTGCTTCCCCTTGTATTATAGAAAATAAAGGAGCTGGAGCAGCGTCACTGCTTCCTCCTGTATTACAGAAAATAAAGTAGCTGGAGCAGCGTCATTGCTTCCTCCTGTATTATAGAAAATAAAGGAGCTGGAGCAGCGTCACTGCTTCCTCCTGTATTAAAGAAAATAAAGGTGCTTGAGCAGCGTCACTGCTTCCTCCTGTATTAAAGAAAATAAAGGAGCTTGAGCAGCGTCACTGCTTCCTCCTGTATTAAAGAAAATAAAGGAGCTGGAGCAGCGTCACTGCTTCCTCCTGTATTATAGAAAATAAAGGAGCTGGAGCAGCGTCACTACTTCCCCTTGTATTATAGAAAATAAAGGAGCTTGAGCAGCGTCACTGCTTCCTCCTGTATTAAAGAAAATAAAGGAGCTTGAGCAGCGTCACTGCTTCCTCCTGTATTAAAGAAAATAAAGGAGCTGGAGCAGCGTCACTGCTTCCTCCTGTATTATAGAAAATAAAGGAGCTGGAGCAGCGTCACTGCTTCCTCCTGTATGAGAGAAAATAAAGGAGCTGGAGCAGCGTCACTGCTTCCCCTTGTATTATAGAAAATAAAGGAGCTGGAGCAGCGTCACTGCTTCCTCCTGTATTATAGAAAATAAAAGAGCTGGCGCAGCGTCAGTGCTTCCTCCTGTATGAGAGAAAATAAAGGAGCTTAAGCAGCGTCACTGCTTCCTCCTGTATTAAAGAAAATAAAGGAGCTGGAGCAGCGTCACAGCTTCCTCCTGTATTATAGAAAATAAAGGAGCTGGAGCAGTGTCTCTGCTTCCTCCTGTATTAAAGAAAATAAAGGAGCTGGAGCAGCGTCACTGCTTCCTCCTGTATTATAGAAAATAAAGGAGCTGGAGCAGCGTCACTGCTTCCCCTTGCATTATATAAAATGAAGGAGCTGGAGCAGCGTCACTGCTTCCTCCTGTATTATAGAAAATAAAGGAGCTGGAGCAGCGTCACTGCATCCTCCTGTATTATAGAAAATAAAGGAGCTGGAGCAGCGTCACTGCTTCCTCCTGTATTATAGAAAATAAAGGAGCTGGAGCAGCGTCACTGCTTCCCCTTGCATTATATAAAATGAAGGAGCTGGAACAGCGTCACTGCTTCCTCCTGTATTATAGAAAATAAAGGAGCTGGAGCAGCGTCACTGCATCCTCCTGTATTATAGAAAATAAAGGAGCTGGAGCAGCGTCACTGCTTCCTCCTGTATTATAGAAAATAAAGGAGCTGGAGCATCGTCACTGCTTCCTCCTGTATTATAGAAAATGAAGGAGCTGGAGCAGCGTCACTGCTTCCTCCTGTATTATAGAAAATAAAGGAGCTGGAGCAGCGTCACTGCATCCTCCTGTATTATAGAAAATAAAGGAGCTGGAGCAGCGTCACTGCTTCCTCCTGTATTATAGAAAATAAAGGAGCTGGAGCAGCATCACTGCTTCCTCCCGTATTATAGAAAATAAAGGAGCCGGAGCAGCGTCACTGCTTCCCCTTGTATTATAGAAAATAAAGGAGCTGGAGCAGCGTCACTGCTTCCTCCTGTATTATAGAAAATAAAGGAGCTGGAGCAGCGTCACTGCTTCCTCCTGTATTATAGAAAATAAAGGAGCTGGAGCAGCGTCACTGCTTCCTCCTGATTTATAGTAAATAAAGGAGTTGGAGCAACGTCACTGCTTCCTCCAGTATTATAGAAAATAAAGGAGCTGGAGCAGCGTCACTGCTTCCCCTTGTATTATAGAAAATAAAGGAGCTGGAGCAGCGTCACTGCCTCCTACTGTATTATAGAAAATAAAGGAGCTGGAGCAGCGTCACTGCTTCCTCTTGTATTATAGAAAATTAAGGAGCTGGAGCAGCGTCACTGCCTCCTACTGTATTATAGAAAATAAAGGAGCTGGAGCAGCGCCACTGCTTCCTCCTGTATTATAGAAAATAAAGGAGCTGGAGCAGCGTCACTGCTTCCTCCTGTATTATAGAAAATAAAGGAGCTGGAGCAGCGTCACTGCCTCCTACTGTATTATAGAAAATAAAGAAGCTGGAGCAGCGTCACTGCTTCCTCCTGTAATATAGAAAATAAAGGAGCTGGAGCAGCGTCACTGCTTCCTCCTGTATTATCGAAAATAAAGGAGCTGGAGCAGCGTCACTGCTTCCCCATGCATTATATAAAATAAAGGAGCTGGAGCAGCGTCACTGCTTCCTCCTGTATTATAGAAAATAAAGGAGCTGGAGGAGCGTCACTGCTTCCTCCTGTATTATAGAAAATAAAGAAGCCGGAGCAGCGTCACTGCTTCCCCTTGTATTATAGAAAATAAAGGAGCCGGAGCAGCGTCACTGCTTCCTCCTATATTATAGAAAATAAAGGAGCTGGAGCAGCGTCACTGCTTCCTCATGTATTATAGGAAATAAAGGAGCTGGAGCAGAGTCACTGCTTCCCCCTGTATTAAAGGAAATAAAGGAGCTGGAGCAGAGTCACTGCTTCCCCCTGTATTAAAGAAAATAAAGGAGCTGGAGCAGAGTCACTGCTTCCTCCTGTATTTTAGAAAATAAAGGAGCTGGAGCAGATTCACTGCTTCCTCCTGTATGAAAGAAAATAAAGGAGCTGGAGCAGAGTTACTACTTCCTCCTGTATTATAGAAAATAAAGGAACTGGAGCAGCGTCACTGCTTCCTCCTGTATTAAAGAAAATAAAGGAGCTGGAGCAGCGTCACAGCTTCCTCCTGTATTAATGAAAATAAAGGAGCTGGAGCAGCGTCACTGCCTCCTACTGTATTATAGAAAATAAAGGAGCTGGAGCAGCGTCACTGCTTCCTCCTGTGTTATACAAAATAAAAGAGTTGGAGCAGCGTCACTGATTCCTCCTGTATTATAGAAAATAAAGGAGCTGGAGTAGCGTCACTGCTTCCTCCTGTATTATAGAAAATAAAGGAGCTGGAGCAGCGTCACTGCTTCCTCCAGTATTATCGAAAATAAAGGAGCTGGAGCAGCGTCACTGCTTCCTCCTGTATTATAGAAAATAAAGGAGCTGGAGCAGCGTCTCTGCTTCCTCCTGTATTATAGAAAATAAAGGAGCTGGAACAGCGTCTCTGCTTCCTCCTGTATTGTAGAAAATAAAGGAGCTGGAGCAGCGTCACTGCTTCCTCTTGTATTATAGAAAATAAAGGAACTGGAGCAGCGTCACTGCTTCCTCCTGTATTATAGAAAATAAAGGAGCCGGAGCAGCGTCACTGCTTCCTCCTGTATTATAGAAAATAAAGGAGCTTGAGCAGAGTCACTGCTTCCTCCTGAATTAAAGAAAATAAAGGAGCTGGAGCAGAGTTACTACTTCCTCCTGTATTATAGAAAATAAAGGATCTGCAGCAGCGTCACTGCTTCCTCCTGTATTAAAGAAAATAAAGGAGCTGGAGCAGCGTCACAGCTTCCTCCTGTATTAAAGAAAATAAAGAAGCTGGAGCAGCGTCACTGCCTCCTACTGGATTATAGAAAATAAAGGAGCTGGAGCAGCGTCACTGCTTCCTCTTGTATTATAGAAAATTAAGGAGCTGGAGCAGCGTCACTGCTTCCTCCTGTATTATAGAAAATAAAGGAGCTGGAGCAGCGTCACTGCTTCCTCCTGTATTATAGAAATTAAAGGAGCTGGAGCAGCGTCACTGCTTCCCCTTGCATTATATAAAATGAAGGAGCTGGAGCAGCGTCACTGCTTCCTCCTGTATTATAGAAAATAAAGGAGCTGGAGCAGCGTCACTGCATCCTCCTGTATTATAGAAAATAAAGGAGCTGGAGCAGCGTCACTGCTTCCTCCTGTATTATAGAAAATAAAGGAGCTGGAGCATCGTCACTGCTTCCTCCCGTATTATAGAAAATAAAGGAGCCGGAGCAGCGTCACTGCTTCCCCTTGTATTATAGAAAATAAAGGAGCTGGAGCAGCGTCACTGCTTCCTCCTGTATTACAGAAAATAAAGTAGCTGGAGCAGCGTCATTGCTTCCTCCTGTATTATAGAAAATAAAGGAGCTGGAGCAGCGTCACTGCTTCCTCCTGTATTAAAGAAAATAAAGGTGCTTGAGCAGCGTCACTGCTTCCTCCTGTATTAAAGAAAATAAAGGAGCTTGAGCAGCGTCACTGCTTCCTCCTGTATTAAAGAAAATAAAGGAGCTGGAGCAGCGTCACTGCTTCCTCCTGTATTATAGAAAATAAAGGAGCTGGAGCAGCGTCACTACTTCCCCTTGTATTATAGAAAATAAAGGAGCTTGAGCAGCGTCACTGCTTCCTCCTGTATTAAAGAAAATAAAGGAGCTTGAGCAGCGTCACTGCTTCCTCCTGTATTAAAGAAAATAAAGGAGCTGGAGCAGCGTCACTGCTTCCTCCTGTATTATAGAAAATAAAGGAGCTGGAGCAGCGTCACTGCTTCCTCCTGTATGAGAGAAAATAAAGGAGCTGGAGCAGCGTCACTGCTTCCCCTTGTATTATAGAAAATAAAGGAGCTGGAGCAGCGTCACTGCTTCCTCCTGTATTATAGAAAATAAAAGAGCTGGCGCAGCGTCAGTGCTTCCTCCTGTATGAGAGAAAATAAAGGAGCTTAAGCAGCGTCACTGCTTCCTCCTGTATTAAAGAAAATAAAGGAGCTGGAGCAGCGTCACAGCTTCCTCCTGTATTATAGAAAATAAAGGAGCTGGAGCAGTGTCTCTGCTTCCTCCTGTATTAAAGAAAATAAAGGAGCTGGAGCAGCGCCACTGCTTCCTCCTGTATTATAGAAAATAAAGGAGCTGGAGCAGCGTCACTGCTTCCTCCTGTATTATAGAAAATAAAGGAGCTGGAGCAGCGTCACTGCTTCCCCTTGCATTATATAAAATGAAGGAGCTGGAGCAGCGTCACTGCTTCCTCCTGTATTATAGAAAATAAAGGAGCTGGAGCAGCGTCACTGCATCCTCCTGTATTATAGAAAATAAAGGAGCTGGAGCAGCGTCACTGCTTCCTCCTGTATTATAGAAAATAAAGGAGCTGGAACAGCGTCACTGCTTCCTCCTGTATTATAGAAAATAAAGGAGCTGGAGCAGCGTCACTGCATCCTCCTGTATTATAGAAAATAAAGGAGCTGGAGCAGCGTCACTGCTTCCTCCTGTATTATAGAAAATAAAGGAGCTGGAGCATCGTCACTGCTTCCTCCTGTATTATAGAAAATGAAGGAGCTGGAGCAGCGTCACTGCTTCCTCCTGTATTATAGAAAATAAAGGAGCTGGAGCAGCGTCACTGCATCCTCCTGTATTATAGAAAATAAAGGAGCTGGAGCAGCGTCACTGCTTCCTCCTGTATTATAGAAAATAAAGGAGCTGGAGCAGCATCACTGCTTCCTCCTGTATTATAGAAAATAAAGGAGCTGGAGCAGCATCACTGCTTCCTCCCGTATTATAGAAAATAAAGGAGCCGGAGCAGCGTCACTGCTTCCCCTTGTATTATAGAAAATAAAGGAGCTGGAGCAGCGTCACTGCTTCCTCCTGTATTATAGAAAATAAAGGAGCTGGAGCAGCGTCACTGCTTCCTCCTGTATTATAGAAAATAAAGGAGCTGGAGCAGCGTCACTGCTTCCTCCTGATTTATAGTAAATAAAGGAGTTGGAGCAACGTCACTGCTTCCTCCAGTATTATAGAAAATAAAGGAGCTGGAGCAGCGTCACTGCTTCCCCTTGTATTATAGAAAATAAAGGAGCTGGAGCAGCGTCACTGCCTCCTACTGTATTATAGAAAATAAAGGAGCTGGAGCAGCGTCACTGCTTCCTCTTGTATTATAGAAAATTAAGGAGCTGGAGCAGCGTCACTGCCTCCTACTGTATTATAGAAAATAAAGGAGCTGGAGCAGCGCCACTGCTTCCTCCTGTATTATAGAAAATAAAGGAGCTGGAGCAGCGTCACTGCTTCCTCCTGTATTATAGAAAATAAAGGAGCTGGAGCAGCGTCACTGCCTCCTACTGTATTATAGAAAATAAAGAAGCTGGAGCAGCGTCACTGCTTCCTCCTGTAATATAGAAAATAAAGGAGCTGGAGCAGCGTCACTGCTTCCTCCTGTATTATCGAAAATAAAGGAGCTGGAGCAGCGTCACTGCTTCCCCATGCATTATATAAAATAAAGGAGCTGGAGCAGCGTCACTGCTTCCTCCTGTATTATAGAAAATAAAGGAGCTGGAGGAGCGTCACTGCTTCCTCCTGTATTATAGAAAATAAAGAAGCCGGAGCAGCGTCACTGCTTCCCCTTGTATTATAGAAAATAAAGGAGCCGGAGCAGCGTCACTGCTTCCTCCTATATTATAGAAAATAAAGGAGCTGGAGCAGCGTCACTGCTTCCTCATGTATTATAGGAAATAAAGGAGCTGGAGCAGAGTCACTGCTTCCCCCTGTATTAAAGGAAATAAAGGAGCTGGAGCAGAGTCACTGCTTCCCCCTGTATTAAAGAAAATAAAGGAGCTGGAGCAGAGTCACTGCTTCCTCCTGTATTTTAGAAAATAAAGGAGCTGGAGCAGATTCACTGCTTCCTCCTGTATGAAAGAAAATAAAGGAGCTGGAGCAGAGTTACTACTTCCTCCTGTATTATAGAAAATAAAGGAACTGGAGCAGCGTCACTGCTTCCTCCTGTATTAAAGAAAATAAAGGAGCTGGAGCAGCGTCACAGCTTCCTCCTGTATTAATGAAAATAAAGGAGCTGGAGCAGCGTCACTGCCTCCTACTGTATTATAGAAAATAAAGGAGCTGGAGTAGCGTCACTGCTTCCTCCTGTGTTATACAAAATAAAAGAGTTGGAGCAGCGTCACTGATTCCTCCTGTATTATAGAAAATAAAGGAGCTGGAGTAGCGTCACTGCTTCCTCCTGTATTATAGAAAATAAAGGAGCTGGAGCAGCGTCACTGCTTCCTCCAGTATTATCGAAAATAAAGGAGCTGGAGCAGCGTCACTGCTTCCTCCTGTATTATAGAAAATAAAGGAGCTGGAGCAGCGTCTCTGCTTCCTCCTGTATTATAGAAAATAAAGGAGCTGGAACAGCGTCTCTGCTTCCTCCTGTATTGTAGAAAATAAAGGAGCTGGAGCAGCGTCACTGCTTCCTCTTGTATTATAGAAAATAAAGGAACTGGAGCAGCGTCACTGCTTCCTCCTGTATTATAGAAAATAAAGGAGCCGGAGCAGCGTCACTGCTTCCTCCTGTATTATAGAAAATAAAGGAGCTTGAGCAGAGTCACTGCTTCCTCCTGAATTAAAGAAAATAAAGGAGCTGGAGCAGAGTTACTACTTCCTCCTGTATTATAGAAAATAAAGGATCTGCAGCAGCGTCACTGCTTCCTCCTGTATTAAAGAAAATAAAGGAGCTGGAGCAGCGTCACAGCTTCCTCCTGTATTAAAGAAAATAAAGAAGCTGGAGCAGCGTCACTGCCTCCTACTGGATTATAGAAAATAAAGGAGCTGGAGCAGCGTCACTGCTTCCTCTTGTATTATAGAAAATTAAGGAGCTGGAGCAGCGTCACTGCTTCCTCCTGTATTATAGAAAATAAAGGAGCTGGAGCAGCGTCACTGCTTCCTCCTGTATTATAGAAAATAAAGGAGCTGGAGCAGCGTCACTGCTTCCCCTTGCATTATATAAAATAAAGGAGCTGGAGCAGCGTCACTGCTTCCTCCTGTATTATAGAAAATAAAGGAGCTGGAGCAGCGTCACTGCTTCCCCTTGCATTATAGAAAATTAAGGAGCTGGAGCAGCGTCTCTGCTTCCTCCTGTATTATAGAAAATAAAGGAGCTGGAGCAGCGTCACTGCTTCCTCCTGTATTATAGAAAATAAAGGAGCCGGAGCAGCGTCACTGCTTCCCCTTGTATTATAGAAAATAAAGGAGCTGGAGCAGCGTCACTGCTTCCTCCTGTATTATAGAAAATAAAGGAGCTGGAGCAGCGTCACTGCTTCCTCCTGATTTATAGTAAATAAAGGAGCTGGAGAAGCGTCACTGCTTCCTCCTGTATTATCGAAAATAAAGGAGCTGGAGCAGCGTCACTGCTTCCCCTTGTATTATAGAAAATAAAGGAGCCGGAGCAGCGTCACTGCTTCCTCTTGTATTATAGAAAATAAAGGAGCTGGAGCAGCGTCACTGCTTCCTCCTATATTATAGAAAATAAAGGAGCTGGAGCAGCGTCACTGCTTCCCCTTGTATTATAGAAAATAAAGGAGCTGGAGCAGCGTCACTGCTTCCTCCTGTATTATAGAAAATAAAGGAGCTGGAGCAGCGTCTCTGCTTCCTCCTGTATTATAGAAAATAAAGGAACTGGAGCAGCATCACTGCTTCCTCCTGTATTATAGAAAATAAAGGAGCCGGAGCAGCGTCACTGCTTCCTCCTGTATTATAGAAAATAAAGGAGCTGGATCAGCGTCACTGCTTCCTCCTGTATTATAGAAAATAAAGGAGCTGGAGCAGCGTCACTGCTTCCCCTTGCATTATATAAAATAAAGCAGCTGGAGCAGCGTCACTGCTTCCTCCTGTATTATAGAAAATAAAGGAGCCGGAGCAGCGTCACTGCATCCCCTTGTATTATAGAAAATAAAGGAGCTGGAGCAGCGTCACTGCTTCCTCCTGTATTATAGAAAATAAAGGAGCTGGAGCAGCGTCACTGCTTCCCCTTGAATTATATAAAATAAAGGAGCTGGAGCAGCGTCACTGCTTCCTCCTGTATTATAGAAAATAAAGGAGCTGGAGCAGCGTCACTGCTTCCTCCTGTATTATAGAAAATAAAGGAGCTGGAGCAGCGTCACTGCTTCCCCTTGTATTATAGAAAATAAAGGAGCCGGAGCAGCGTCACTGCTTCCTCCTGTATTATAGAAAATAAAGGAGCCGGAGCAGCGTCACTGCTTCCTACTGTATTATAGAAAATAAAGGAGCCGGAGCAGCGTCACTGCTTCCTCCTATATTGTAGAAAATAAAGGAGGTGGAGCATCGTCACTGCTTCCTCCTGTATTACAGAAAATAAAGGAGCTGGAGCAGCGTCACTGCTTCCCCCTGTGTTAAAGAAAATAAAGGAGGTGGAGCAGAGTCACTGCTTCCCCCTGTATTAAAGAAAATAAAGGAGCTGGAGCAGAGTCACTGCTTCCTCCTGTATTATAGAAAATAAAGGAGCTGGAGCAGATTCACTGCTTCCTCCTGTATGAAAGAAAATAAAGGAGCTGGAGCAGAGTTACTACTTCCTCCTGTATTATAGAAAATAAAGGAGCTGGAGCATCGTCACTGCTTCCTCCTGTATTAAAGAAAATAAAGGAGCTGGAGCAGCGTCACAGCTTCCTCCTGTATTAATGAAAATAAAGGAGTTGGAGCAGCGTCACTGCTTCCTCTTGTATTATAGAAAATTAAGGAGCTGGAGCAGCGTCACTGCTTCCTCCTGTATTATAGAAAATAAAGGAGCTGGAGCAGCGTCACTGCTTCCCCTTGTATTATAGAAAATAAAGGAGCTGGAGCAGCGTCACTGCTTCCTCCTGTATTATAGAAAATAAAGGAGCTGGAGCAGCGTCACTGCTTCCTCCTGTATTATAGAAAATAAAGGAGCCGGAGCAGCGTCACTGCTTCCCCTTGTATTATAGAAAATAAAGGAGCTGGAGCAGCGTCACTGCTTCCTCCTGTGTTAAAGAAAATAAAGGAGGTGGAGCAGAGTCACTGCTTCCCCCTGTATTAAAGAAAATAAAGGAGCTGGAGCAGAGTCACTGCTTCCTCCTGTATTATAGAAAATAAAGGAGCTGGAGCAGATTCACTGCTTCCTCCTGTATGAAAGAAAATAAAGGAGCTGGAGCAGCGTCACTGCTTCCTTCTGTATTAAAGAAAATAAAGGAGCTGGAGCAGCGTCACAGCTTCCTCCTGTATTAATGAAAATAAAGGAGTTGGAGCAGCGTCACTGCTTCCTCTTGCATTAAAGAAAATTAAGGAGCTGGAGCAGCGTCACTGCTTCCTCCTGTATTATAGAAAATAAAGGAGCTGGAGCAGCGTCACTGCTTCCCCTTGTATTATAGAAAATAAAGGAGCCGGAGCAGCGTCACTGCTTCCTCCTGTATTATAGTAAATATAGGAGCTGGAGCAGCGTCACTGCTTCCTCCTGTATTATAGAAAATAAAGGAGCTGGAGCAGCGTCACTGCTTCCTGCTGTATTATAGAAAATAAAGGAGCTGGAGCAGCGTCACTGCTTCCTCCTGTATTATACAAAATAAAGGAGCTGGAGCAGCGTCACTGCTTCCCCTTGTATTATAGAAAATAAAGGAGCTGGAGCAGCGTCACTGCTTCCTCCTGTATTATAGAAAATAAAGGAGCTGGAGCAGCGTCACTGCTTCCTCCTGTATTATAGAAAATAAAGGAGCCGGAGCAGCGTCACTGCTTCCCCTTGTATTATAGAAAATAAAGGAGCTGGAGCAGCGTCACTGCTTCCTCCTGTATTATAGAAAGTAAAGGAGCCGGAGCAGCGTCACTGCTTCCTCCTGATTTATAGTAAATAATGGAGCTGGAGCTGCGTCACTGCTTCCTCCTGTATTATAGAAAATAAAGGAGCTGGAGCAGCGTCACTGCTTCCTCCTGTATTATAGAAAGTAAAGGAGCCGGAGCAGCGTCACTGCTTCCTCCTGATTTATAGTAAATAATGGAGCTGGAGCTGCGTCACTGCTTCCTCCTGTATTATAGAAAATAAAGGAGCTGGAGCAGCGTCACTGCTTCCTCCTGTATTATAGAAAGTAAAGGAGCCGGAGCAGCGTCACTGCTTCCTCCTGATTTATAGTAAATAATGGAGCTGGAGCTGCGTCACCGCTTCCTCCTGTATTATCGAAAATAAAGGAGCTGGAGCTGCGTCACTGCTTCCTCCTGTATTATAGAAAATAAAGGAGCTGGAGCAGCGTCACTGCTTCCTCCTGTATTATCGAAAATAAAGGAGCTGGAGCAGCGTCACTGCTTCCTCCTGTATTATCGAAAATAAAGGAGCTGGAGCAGCGTCACCGCTTCCTCCTGTATCATAGAAAATAAAGGAGCTAGAGCAGCGTCACTGCTTCCTCCTGTATTATAGAAAATAATGGAGCAGGAGCAGCGTCACTGCTTCCTACTGTATTATACAAAATAAAGGAGCTGGAGCAGAGTCACTGCTTCCTCTTGTATTATAGAAAATACAGGAGCTGGAGCAGCGTCACTGCTTCCTCCTGTATTATGGAAAATAAAGGAGCTGGAGCAGTGTCACTGCTTCCTCCTGTATTATAGAAAATAAAGGAGCCGGAGCAGCGTCACTGCTTCCCCTTGTATTATAGAAAATAAAGGAGCTGGAGCAGCGTCACTGCTTCCTACTGTATTATAGAAAATAAAGGAGCTGGAGCAGCGTCACTGCTTCCTCCTGTATTATAGAAAATAAAGGAGCCGGAGCAGCGTCACTGCTTCCCCTTGTATTATAGAAAATAAAGGAGCTGGAGCAGTGTCACTGCTTCCTCCTGTATTATACAAAATAAAGGAGCTGGAGCAGAGTCACTGCTTCCTCTTGTATTATAGAAAATACAGGAGCTGGAGCAGCGTCACTGCTTCCTCCTGTATTATAGAAAGTAAAGGAGCTGGAGCAGCGTCACTGCTTCCTCCTATATTATAGAAAATAAAGGAGCTGGAGCAGCGTCACTGCTTCCTCCTGTATTATAGAAAATAAAGGAGCTGGAGCAGCGTCACTGCTTCCTCCTGTATTATAGAAAATAAAGGAGCTGGAGCAACGTCACTGCTTCCTCCTGTATTATAGAAAATAAAGGAGCTGGAGCAGCGTCACCGCTTCCTCCTGTATTATAGAAACTAAAGGAGCTGGAGCAGCGTCTCTGCTTCCTCCGGTATTATAGAAAATAAAGGAGCAGGTGCAGCGACACTGCTTCCTCCTGTATTATAGAAAATAAAGGAGCTGGAGCAGCGTCACTGCTTCCTCCTGTATTATAGAAAATATAGGAGCTGGAGCAGCGTCACTGCTTCCTCCTGTATTATAGAAAATAAAGGAGCTGGAGCAGCGTCACTGCTTCCTCCTGTATTATAGAAAATAAAGGAGCTGGAGCAGCGTCACTGCTTCCTCCTGTATTATAGAAAATAAAGGAACTGGAGCAGCGTCACTGCTTCCTCCTGTATTATAGAAAATAAAGGAGCCGGAGCAGCGTCACTGCTTCCTCCTGTATTATAGAAAATAAAGGAGCTGGAGCAGCGTCACTGCTTCCTCCTGTATTATAGAAAATAAAGGAGCTGGAGCAGCGTCACTGCTTCCCCTTGCATTATATAAAATAAAGGAGCTGGAGCAGCGTCACTGCTTCCTCCTGTATTATAGAAAATAAAGGAGCCGGAGCAGCGTCACTGCTTCCCCTTGTATTATAGAAAATAAAGGAGCCGGAGCAGCGTCACTGCTTCCTCCTATATTATAGAAAATAAAGGAGCTGGAGCAGCGTCACTGCTTCCTCCTGTAATATAGAAAATAAAGGAGCTGGAGCAGCGTCACTGCTTCCTCCTGTATTATAGAAAATAAAGGAGCCGGAGCAGCGTCACTGCTTCCCCTTGTATTATAGAAAATAAAGGAGCCGGAGCAGCGTCACTGCTTCCTCCTATATTATAGAAAATAAAGGAGCTGGAGCAGCGTCTCTGCTTCCTCCTGTATTACAGAAAATAAAGGAGCTGGAGCAGCGTCACTGCTTCCCCCTGTGTTAAAGAAAATAAATGAGGTGGAGCAGAGTCACTGCTTCCCCCTGTATTAAAGAAAATAAAGGAGCTGGAGCAGAGTCACTGCTTCCTCCTGTATTATAGAAAATAAAGGAGCTGGAGCAGATTCACTGCTTCCTCCTGTATGAAAGAAAATAAAGGAGCTGGAGCAGAGTTACTACTTCCTCCTGTATTATAGAAAATAAAGGAGCTGGAGCAGCGTCACTGCTTCCTCCTGTATTATAGAAAATAAAGGAGCTGGAGCAGCGTCACTGCTTCCTCCTGTATTAAAGAAAATAAAGGAGCTGGAGCAGCGTCACAGCTTCCTCCTGTATTAATGAAAATAAAGGAGTTGGAGCAGCGTCACTGCTTCCTCTTGTGTTATAGAAAATAAAGGAGCTGGAGCAGCGTCACTGCTTCCTCTTGTAATATAGAAAATAAAGGAGCCGGAGCAGCGTCACTGCTTTCTCCTGTATTATAGAAAATATAGGAGCTGGAGCAGCGTCACTGCTTCCTCCTGTATTATAGAAAATAAAGGAGCTGGAGCAGCGTCACTGCTTCCTGCTGTATTATAGAAAATAAAGGAGCTGGAGCAGCGTCACTGCTTCCCCTTGTATTATAGAAAATAAAGGAGCCGGAGCAGCGTCACTGCTTTCTCCTGTATTATAGAATATATAGGAGCTGGAGCAGCGTCACTGCTTCCTCCTGTATTATAGAAAATAAAGGAGCTGGAGCAGCGTCACTGCTTCCCCTTGTATTATAGAAAATAAAGGAGCCGGAGCAGCGTCACTGCTTTCTCCTGTATTATAGAAAATATAGGAGCTGGAGCAGCGTCACTGCTTCCTCCTGTATTATAGAAAATAAAGGAGCTGGAGCAGCGTCACTGCTTCCTGCTGTATTATAGAAAATAAAGGAGCTGGAGCAGCGTCACTGCTTCCTCCTGTATTATAGAAAATAAAGGAGCTGTAGCAGCGTCACTGCTTCCCCTTGTATTATAGAAAATAAAGGAGCTGGAGCAGCGTCACTGCTTCCTCCTGTATTATAGAAAATAAAGGAGCTGGAGCAGCGTCACTGCTTCCTCCTGTATTATAGAAAATAAAGGAGCCGGAGCAGCGTCACTGCTTCCCCTTGTATTATAGAAAATAAAGGAGCTGGAGCAGCGTCACTGCTTCCTCCTGTGTTAAAGAAAATAAAGGAGGTGGAGCAGAGTCACTGCTTCCCCCTGTATTAAAGAAAATAAAGGAGCTGGAGCAGAGTCACTGCTTCCTCCTGTATTATAGAAAATAAAGGAGCTGGAGCAGATTCACTGCTTCCTCCTGTATGAAAGAAAATAAAGGAGCTGGAGCAGCGTCACTGCTTCCTTCTGTATTAAAGAAAATAAAGGAGCTGGAGCAGCGTCACAGCTTCCTCCTGTATTAATGAAAATAAAGGAGTTGGAGCAGCGTCACTGCTTCCTCTTGTATTAAAGAAAATTAAGGAGCTGGAGCAGCGTCACTGCTTCCTCCTGTATTATAGAAAATAAAGGAGCTGGAGCAGCGTCACTGCTTCCTGCTGTATTATAGAAAATAAAGGAGCTGGAGCAGCGTCACTGCTTCCTCCTGTATTATAGAAAATAAAGGAGCTGGAGCAGCGTCACTGCTTCCCCTTGTATTATAGAAAATAAAGGAGCTGGAGCATCGTCACTGCTTCCTCCTGTATTATAGCAAATAAAGGAGCTGGAGCAGCGTCACTGCTTCCTCCTGTATTATAGAAAATAAAGGAGCCGGAGCAGCGTCACTGCTTCCCCTTGTATTATAGAAAATAAAGGAGCTGGAGCAGCGTCACTGCTTCCTCCTGTATTATAGAAAGTAAAGGAGCCGGAGCAGCGTCACTGCTTCCTCCTGCATTATAGAAAATAAAGGAGCCGGAGCAGCGTCACTGCTTCCTCCTGATTTATAGTAAATAATGGAGCTGGAGCAGCGTCACTGCTTCCTCCTGTATTATAGAAAATAAAGGAGCTGGAGCAGCGTCACTGCTTCCTCCTGTATTATAGAAAATAAAGGAGCTGGAGCAGCGTCACTGCTTCCTCCTGTATTATAGAAAATAAAGGAGCAGGAGCAGCGTCACTGCTTCCTCCTGTATTATAGAAAATAAAGGAGCAGGAGCAGCGTCACTGCTTCCTCCTGTATTATACAAAATAAAGGAGCTGGAGCAGAGTCACTGCTTCCTCTTGTATTATAGTAAATAATGGAGCTGGAGCAGCGTCACTGCTTCCTCCTGTATTATAGAAAATAAAGGAGCTGGAGCAGCGTCACTGCTTCCTCCTGTATTATCGAAAATAAAGGAGCTGGGGCAGCGTCACTGCTTCCTCCTGTATCATAGAAAATAAAGGAGCTAGAGCAGCGTCACTGCTTCCTCCTGTATTATAGAAAATAAAGGAGCAGGAGCAGCGTCACTGCTTCCTCCTGTATTATACAAAATAAAGGAGCTGGAGCAGAGTCACTGCTTCCTCTTGTATTATAGAAAATACAGGAGCTGGAGCAGCGTCACTGCTTCCTCCTGTATTATAGAAAATAAAGGAGCTGGAGCAGTGTCACTGCTTCCTCCTGTATTACAGAAAATAAAGGAGCTGGAGCAGCGTCACTGCTTCCTACTGTATTATAGAAAATAAAGGAGCTGGAGCAGCGTCACTGCTTCCTCCTGTATTATAGAAAATAAAGGAGCTGGAGCAGCGTCTCTGCTTCCTCCTGTATTATAGAAAATAAAGGAGCCGGAGCAGCGTCACTGCTTCCCCTTGTATTATAGAAAATAAAGGAGCTGGAGCAGCGTCACTGCTTCCTCCTGTATTATAGAAAATAAAGGAGCTGGAGCAGCGTCACTGCTTCCCCTTGCATTATATAAAATAAAGGAGCTGGAGCAGCGTCACTGCTTCCTCCTGTATTATAGAAAATAAAGGAGCCGGAGCAGCGTCACTGCTTCCCCTTGTATTATAGAAAATAAAGGAGCTGGAGCAGCGTCACTGCTTCCTCCTATATTATAGAAAATAAAGGAGCTGGAGCAGCGTCACTGCTTCCTCCTGTATTATAGAAAATAAAGGAGCTGGAGCAGCGTCACTGCTTCCTCCTGTATTATACAAAATAAAGGAGCTGGAGCAGAGTCACTGCTTCCTCTTGTATTATAGAAAATAAAGGAGCTGGAGCAGCGTCACTGCTTCCTCCTGTATTATAGAAAATAAAGGAGCTGGAGCAGCGTCACTGCTTCCTCCTGTATTATAGAAAATAAAGGAGCTGGAGCAGCGTCACTGCTTCCTCCTATATTATAGAAAATAAAGGAGCTGGAGCAGCGTCACTGCTTCCTCCTGTATTATAGAAAATAAAGGAGCTGGAGCAGCGTCACTGCTTCCTCCTGTATTACAGAAAATAAAGGAGCTGGAGCAGCGTCACTGCTTCCTCTTGTATTATAGAAAATAAAGGAGCTGGAGCAGCGTCACTGCTTCCTCCTGTATTATAGAAAATAAAGGAGCTGGAGCAGTGTCACTGCTTCCTCCTGTATTACAGAAAATAAAGGAGCTGGAGCAGCGTCACTGCTTCCTATTGTATTATAGAAAATAAAGGAGCTGGAGCAGCGTCACTGCTTCCTCTTGTATTATAGAAAATAAAGGAGCTGGAGCAGCGTCACTGCTTCCTCCTGTATTTTAGAAAATAAAGGAGCTGGAGCAGCGTCTCTATTTCCTCCCGTATTATGGAAAATATGTTGGCATTCTGACCAATGTTCTGATGGAATGGCACTCTGCACTGATTCTCCCATTTAGTGTTTCCATCAAATCTCCCTTTTACTCTTAAACCTGTATTTATTCCTTCATTCACTGATTTCCGAACCGATTCGACCATTTAAGGGTGCGCTACTCTAATTCTCTCATTTCCTGGTGCCATGCCCCCATTCTCTAATTCAACTCCATTGTGCACCAGGTCTTCCATTCAGTATTTCCCTGCAACAAATCTCCCATTTAGTAGTCTGCTGCCAGAATTCTCTAATCTTGGAGATCCCTGCATCAAATCTTCAATTTACCGAACCTTCACATATCTTCCCTTTATTGGTGAACTGCATCAACTCCCCCAATTCGTGGTGCACTGCATTGAATCTGGACCACTAATCGTTTGCAACATTTGTCCTAGTTACTGATTCACTGCCCAGGGTCTCCCAGTTGCTCCAATTCTCAGTTATTGGCACCCTCCACCAGGTCTTTAATTTACTGATACCCCGCACCAATTCTCCAATTCAGTGTTGGTTAGCACCATTTCCCCCAATTACTGATGTCCTGAACAAGTTCTCCACTCAGTGTTGCCTTAAACCCTTCCTATACTGACTGTTGCCCTCGCCCAATTTAGGGGTGCGCTACTCTAAATCTTCCAAAAGGTATTGTCCTGCCCCAATTCTCCCATGCAGTTGCAAAACAGCATAACTCAGCCATTTCTCACTGAACAGCACTAATTCACCCATTACTTGATATCCTGTTGAAAATTCCCTCATTTCGATAAGCCCTTGCGAAATTTATACATTTTGTATTTTATTGCAATGATTCTCTAATTCTTTTACTGATACCCCACACCAATTCTCCAATTCAGTTTTGCTTAGTATCATTTCCCCCAATTACTGATGTCCTGAACAAATTCTCCATCCAGTTTTGCTTTACCCCAATCCCCATACTGACTGATGCTTTCGCCCAATTTAGGGGTGCGCTACTCTAAATCTCCCTGCCCCAATTCTCCCATTTAGTGCAACATAACGCACCCATTTAGTGCTGAAATGCACTAATTCACCCATTATCTGATGCCCTGTTGCAAATTCTCACATTTTGATAAGCTCTTTCCCAACTTTTCCATTTAGTAGTTTCTTGCAATGATTCTCCAATTTCGTGGAGACCTGCCAGAATTCTTAAATTTGGGCGTGGACATGTTGGACTGAAGGGTCTGTTTCCGTGCTGTACATCTCTAAGGCTGTAATTAGTGCTCTGCTTCCCTGCACCAATTCTCCCGTTTACCAATCCTGCACTAATTCGGGAATTTCACCAACTCACCCGTTGAGGTTATCCTGTCCCAGTCCTCCCACTTAGAATTTAACGTCACCTGAATGAATTCTCCAATTATTGTTGATCTGCATCAATTCCTTCCATTCAGTTGTTCCCTGATACACATTTTCACCGTACGGATTCCCTGCTGATTATATTTGTTCATTTAGTGATGCACTGAACTGACTCTCCAATTTTCCGATGCTTCCAACATTTCTTTTTATTGATTCCCTGGCCCCTATATTCCAAATTAGACATGTTCTGCTCCAATTTTCTCATGTATAGACACTCCCACCAATTTTCCAATGTAATGGCA
Organism: Chiloscyllium punctatum; assembly: GCF_047496795.1. NCBI lineage: Eukaryota > Metazoa > Chordata > Chondrichthyes > Orectolobiformes > Hemiscylliidae > Chiloscyllium > Chiloscyllium punctatum. The sequence continues at coordinate 66,666 of NW_027309844.1, read as the reverse complement.
CTGTGCACCGAATCTCCCATTTTTTGAAACCCACCAAATCTCGAATTGACTCATACTCCTGTACTACCTCTTCACCTTACTGATGCCCGACCCCGATTTTACCATTTAAGGGTGCGCTACCCTAATTCTCCCATTTCCTGTTGCCATACACCCATTCTGTAATTGAGCTCCACTGTGCACCAGGTCTTCCATTTAGAATTTCCTTGCAACAATTCTCCCATTTAGTAGACCGCTGACAGAATTCTCTAATCTTGGCAATCCCTGCATCATATCTCCAAATTCCCCAAACTGCAAATATCCCCCCTTTCGTGGTGAACTGCACCAACTCCCCCATTTTGTGGTGCACTGTATTGAATCTCGACCACTAACCCTTTGCAACATTTGTCCTATTTCCTGATTCACTGCCCGTGTTCTCCCTTTTGCTCCAATCTCGAAGTTATCAGCACCATGCACCAGGTCCTTCTTTGACTGATACCCCACACCAATTCTCCAATTCAGTTTTGCTTAGCATCATTTCCCCCAATTACTGATGTCCTGAACAAATTCTCCATACAGTTTTGCTTTACCCCAATCCCCATACTGACTGATGCTTTCGCCCAATTTAGGGGTGCGCTACTCTAAATCTCCCTGCCCCAATTCTCCCATTTAGTGCAACATAACGCACCCATTTCGTGCTGAACTGCACTAATTCACCCATTATCTGATGCCCTGTTGCAAATTCTCACATTTCGATGAGCTCTTTCGCAACTTTTCCATTTAGTAGTTTCTTGCAATGATTCTCCAATTTCGTGGAGACCTGCCAGAATTCTTAAATTTGGGCGTGGACATGTTGGACTGAAGGGTCTGTTTCCGTGGTGTACATCTCTAAGGCTGTAATTAGTGCTCCGCTTCCCTGCACCAATTCTCCCATTTACCAATTCTGCACTAATTCGGGAATTTCACCAACTCACCCATTGAGGTTATCCTGTCCCAGTCCTCCCACTTCGAATTTAATGGCACCTGCATGAATTCTCCAATTAATGTTGGCTGCATCAATTCCTTCCATTTAGTTGTTCTCTGATACACATCTTCCACGAAAGGATGTCTTGCTGTATTTTTTTCATTTAGTGATGCACTGAACTGAATCTCCAATTTATCGATGCTTGCAACATTTCTTCTTATTATTGAATCCCTGGCCCCTATTCCCCAATTTAGACAGGCTCTGCTCCAATTTTCCAATATATTGGCACTCCCACCAATTTTCTAATGTAACTGCACTGTGCACCAGATCTCCCATTTATTGTTTGCACCAAATCTCACATTTACTCATATCCTGTAGTAATCCTTCCATTTACTGATGCCTGAGCCCGATTCTACCATTTAAGGGTGCGCTACTCTAATTCTCCCATTTACTGTCTCCATGCACCAATTCTCTCATTTAGCTCCACTTTGCACCAGATCTCTCATTTACTGATGTCCCGCATCAATTCTTCAATTCTTTGTTTCCTCGCACCATTTCCCCCAATTACTGATGTCCTGAACAAGTTCTCCATTCAGTTTTGCCTTACACCAATCCTCATACTGACTGATGCTCTCGCCCAATTTAGGGGTGCCCTCCTCTAATTCCCGCATCAAGTATTGTAATGTCCCAATTCTCCCATTTACTGCTAAACTGAAACTCTCCCATTCGGTTCTTACTGCACTAATTTGACAATATCAGATGCCCCATTCCAAATTCTCTTATTTCGATAAGCCCTTGCCCAATCCTTCCATTTAGTAGTTCCTTGGAATGATTTTCCAATCTCGTGGAGCGCTGCCAGTATTCTAAAATTGACCCACAGACAAGTTGGACTGAAGTGTCTGTTTCCATGTTGTAAATCTCTATGATTGTACGACTGTTTATGGCTCCGCTGCTCTGCACCATTTATCCCATTTACCAATCCTGCACAAACCCTGAAACTGCACCAACTCTCCCTTTGAGTATTATCCTGCCAAATATAAAGGCCGCTGCATAAAATCTCCAATTCCTGTTGCCCTGCCTCAATTCTTTCCATTTAATTGTTCCCTGAATCACTTCTTCCACGTACGAGTGCCCTGCTGAATTGTTTTCATTTAGTGATGCACTGAACTGAATCTCCAATTTAACGAACCTTGCAACATATCTTTTTATTGACTCCCTGGCCCCGATTCCCCAATCAGGAATAGGTTCTTGTTGTACTTTTGAAACTGGTGTCATAATTCAAACTTTTATGTTGGGGCAGTAGAATTACCCTCTGGGGAGAGAACTGGCTCGAAGGTAGAAGACAGAGGGTGGTGGGGGAGGGCTGCTTTTCAGACTGAAGGCCTGTGACCAGCGGTGTGCCCCAAGGACCGGTGCTGGGTCCACTGTTGTTTTGTCATTTATGTAAAAGATTTGGATGTGACCATCGAACGAATGGATAGTAAGTTTGCAAATGACAGTAAAATTGGAAGTGTCGAGGACAGTGAAGATGGTTACCTCAGAGGACAACGGGATCTTGATCAGAATGACCAATGGGCTGAGGAGTGGCAGATGGAGATTAATTTAGATAAATGTGAGGTGCTGCATTTTGGAAAGGCAAAAGAGAGCAGGATTTATACACTGAATGACAAGGTACTAGAGGTATTGCTAAACAAATAGACCTGGAGTGTAGCTTCATAGATCGTTGAAGGTGGACTAACATTTCGATAGGATAGTGAAGAAAGCGTTTGTCATTTTTGTCTTTATTGCTCAGTTAATTGTGTAAAGGAGTTGGGAGGTCATGTTGCAGTATTGGTTCAGCCACTTTTGGTATATAGTGCAATTCTGGACTCCCTCCTATAACAAGGGTGTTGTGAAACTTTAAAGGGTTCAGAAAAGATTTACATGGATGTTGTCAAGGTTGGAGGGTTTGTGCTGGAGGTTAAGACTGTATAGGTTGGGGCTATTATCCCTGGAGCGTCAGTAGCTGAGGCTTTACCTTATAGAGGTTCACAAAATCATGAAGGACCCTCAATAGGGTAAAAAGGCAAGGTGATTTCCCTGTGGTGGGGGAGTCCAGAAGCAGATGGCATATGTTAAAGTTGAGAGGGGAAACATAAAAGGGACCTAAGGGGAACATTTTTCAAGCAGAGGGCATTGTGTGCATGAGCTGCCAGAGGAAGTAGTGGAGGCTGGTACAATTACAACATTTAAAAGGTATCTGGGTGGGTGTAGGAATTAAAAAGGGTTCAGAGGAACTTGGGCCAAATTCTGACAAATAGGATGAGATTGACATCGGATATCAGTTCAGCATGGATGTGTTGGACTGAATGATTTGTTTCTGAGCTTATATTGCTCTGAGTGGATTGAGCTCCGGATTTTAGATTTATGAAGCAGAAAATAAAGAATGGCACAGAGTTAGACCGAGAAATCCTGCTGATCTCAGCAGCTTTATCCTGTTTTCCTGATCCTCCTCCTTCAATCAATGCATTTTTCCGATCCTCATTCAGAATTCCTGGAGCTCTGTAACTGACCTGGAACAATGTGTGGAAAGTCCTATTACAATCCACACGAGGTACCTTTCCCACTGCCCTGCTCCCACGGCCTGCAATGCTGCAGACTGAGCAGACAACCCGAAGCACAATGCTGAGCTCCTTCCGGCCCACGGCCCTCCTTCTCACTGAATGAAGACAATCACCAGAAGCAGAATCCAGCTCTTGTTTGAGCCTTGAATACCTGACTCTGTTTCACTGAGTGAAGATTGGACTCAGAACCAGAATTGAAATCAACTTCCTATCTGCATTGTGTCACTCTTTAAGATCTCTGTGTGTCTGAGTTCAGGTCATTTGAATGGAGACTGCGGACAGTGGGTCCCCAGTGAAATGGAAAGAATGGTGGAGGAGCTAACTGAGGGACATCTCTCAAAGTGAGAGTCAGAAAGATGCTATTCAGCATTGAGAGAGTTTAAGGAGAATTGATGGCTCAGAAAAATGTTATGCGGATGTTTGTAAAACTTAGGAACTCTGACTGTTTTGTGGCTGGAGTTTATTTTATACTTGCAGAGATTTGACACATGAATCCTCCCTCCCCACCACTACAGAAGCTGTTGGGACTGTTCAGTGTTTCCAGCGGCTTCTGTAATTATTTCAGGTTCCTGACGGTATCAGTCTCTCACTTTTCGAACAAAACAAACCCATCCTTGTAGTGCAACCAATATTTCAATAAGAAATGGGAAGCAGCAGAGGGGAAAGCTTCCGAGATGCCGAGCAATGCTGCCCGGTTCCACACTGCAATTCACAGGAACCATCGCCAGGAAAAGCAAGGAAGAATCTGACAGATCCGGTTATATTCTGGGACAGTGTAAATCTCTTGGTTATATATATTTAACCAGCCAGCACAGAGTCAGTGCCCGAAACTGACGAGAGTGTAAATCTACTGGTTCTATATATTCAACCAGAAAGCACAGATTCAGTGTCCTAAACTGAGGAGAGGGTAAATCTCCTGGATTTATATATTTAAGTGGCCAGCATAGGGTCAGTGCCCTCAACTGAGGAGAGTGTAAATCTCCTGGTTATCTGTATTAAACCAGCCAGCACAGAGCCAGTGCCCAAAACTGAGGAGAGCGTAAATCTCCTGGTTAAAAATATTTAAACATCCAGCACAGAGTCAGTGCCATAAACTGAGGAGGGTGTAAATCTCCTGGTTATATATATTTAACCATCCTGACATAGTCAGCTCTCTAAACTGAGGATAGTGTACATCTCCTGGTTTTACATATTTAACCAGCCAGCGCAGAATTATTGCACTAAACTGAGTAGAGTGCAAATCTTTTGGTTATATATGTTCAACCAGCCAGCATAGAGTCAGTGCCCTAAACTGAGGAGAGTGTAAATCTCCTGGTTATATATATTTAACCATCCTGACATAGTCAGCTCTCTAAACTGAGAAGAGTGCAAATCGTTTGATTATATATGTTCAACCAGCCAGCACAGAGTCAGTGCCCTAAACTGAGGAGAGTGTAAATATCCTGGTTATAAATATTTAACAAGCCAGTACAGAGTCAGTGCCCTAAACTGAGGAGAGTGTAAATCTCGTGGCTAGGTATATTCAACCAGCCAGCACAGACTCAGTGCCCTAAACTGAGGAGAGTGTTAATCTCCTGGTGATATATATTTAACCAGCCAGCACAGATTCACTGCCCTAAACTGAGGAGAGGGAAAATCCCCAGGTTATATATACTTAACCAGCCAGCATAGAGTCAGTGCCCGAACTGAGGAGAGTTTAAATCTCCTGATTAAATATATTTAACCAGCCAGCACGGACTTCGTGCCCGATACTGACGAGAGTGTATATCTCCTGGTTATATATATTTAACCAGCCAGCGCAGAGTCAGTGTCCTAAACTGAGGTGAGGGTAAATGTCCTGGTTACATATATTTTAGCAGCCAGCACAGAGTCAGTGCCCTAAACTGAGGAGAGTGTAAATCTCCTGATTAAATATATTTAACCAGCCAGCACGGACTTAGTGCCCGATACTGACGAGAGTGTATATCTCCTGGTTATATATATTTAACCAGCCAGCGCAGAGTCAGTGTCCTAAACTGAGGTGAGGGTAAATGTCCTGGTTATATATATTTTAGCAGCCAGCACAGAGTCAGTGCCCTAAACTGAGGAGGGTGTAAATCTCCTGGTTATATATATTTAACCATCCTGACATTGTCAGCTCTCTAAACTGAGGAGAGTGTAAATCTCCTAGTTATGTATATTCAACCAGCCAGCACAGTGTCAGTGCCCTAAAATGAGGACAGTGGAAATCTCCTGGTTATGTATATTCAACCAGCCAGCAGAGAGTCAGTGCCCTAAACTGAGGAGAGTGTAAATCTCCTGGTTATGTATATTCAACCAGCCATCACAGAGTCAGTGCCCTAAACTGACCCTGTGCTGGCTGGTTAAATATACATAACCAGGAGATTTACACTCCCCTCAGTTTAGGGAGCTGACTGTGTCAGAATGTTTATATATACATAACCAGTAGATTTACTCTCTCCTCAGTTTAGGGCACTTACACTGTACTGGCTGGTTGAATATATATAACCAGGAGATTTACACTCTCCTCAGTATAGCGCACTGACTCTGTGCTGGCTGCTTAAATATATATAAAAAGGAGATTTACACTCTCGTCAGTTTAGGGCACTGACTCTGTGCTTGCTGGTTGAAAATACATAACCAGGAGATTGACACTCTCCTCAGTTCGGGCACTGACTCTGTGCTGGCTGGTTGAATATATATAACCAGGAGATTTACACTCTCCTCAGTATAGCGCACTGACATTGCGCTCTCTGTTTAAATATATATAACCAGGAGATCCACACTTTTCTCAGTTTAGGGCACTGACTATGTCAGGCTTCTTAAATATATATAACCAGGAGATTTACACTCTCCTCAGTTTAGGGCACTGACTCTGTGCTGGCTGCTTAAATATATATAAACAGGAGATTTACACTCTCGTCAGTTTAGGGCACTGACTCTGTGCTTGCTGGTTGAAAATACATAACCAGGAGATTGACACTCTCCTCAGTTCGGGCACTGACTCTGTGCTGGCTGGTCAAATATATATAACCAGAAGATTTTCCCACTTATCAGTTTAGGGCACTGAGTCTGTACTGGCTGGTTGAATATATCAAGCTAGGAAATTTACACTCGCCTCAGTTTAGGGCACCGACTCTATACTGGCTGGTTTAATATATATAAACAGGAGATTTACACTGTCCTTAGTTGAGGGCACTGTCTCTGTCCTCGCTGGTTAAATATATATAACCTGGGGACTTTCCCTCTCCTCAGTTTAGGGCATTGGATCTGTGGGGGCGAGTTAAATATATATAACCAGGAGATTAACACTCTCCTCCGTTTAGGGCACTGAGTCTGTGCTGGCTGTTTCAATAAATATAGCCAGGAGATTTACACTCTCCTCAGTTTTGGACACTGACTCAGTGCTGGCTGGTTAAATATATATAACCAGGAGACTGACACTCTCCTCAGTTTAGGGCACTGACTCTGTCCTGGCTGGTTGAACATATATAACCAAACGATTTGCACTCTACTCAGTTTTCGGCACTAATTCTGCGCTGGCTGGTTAAATATATATAACCAGGAGATTTACATTCTCCTCAGTTTAAGGCAATGACACTGTGCTTGCTGTTTAAATAAATACATAACCAGGAGATTTATACTCTCTTCAGTTTAGGGAACTGACTCTTTGCTGGCTGGTTAAATATATATAAATAGCAGATGTACACTGTCCTTAGTTTATGGCACTGACTCTGTGCTGGCTGCTTTAACATAAATAACGAGGAGATTTACACTCTCCTCAGTTTAGGGCACTGACTCTGTGCTGGCTGGTTGAATATACATAACCAGGAGATTTCCACTGTCCTCATTTTAGGGCACTGACACTGTGCTGGCTGGTTGAATATACATAACTAGGAGATTTACACTCTCCTCAGTTTAGAGAGCTGACTATGTCAGGATGGTTAAATATATATAACCAGGAGATTTACACTGTCCTCATTTTAGGGCACTGACCCTGTGCTGGCTGGTTGAATATACATAACCAGGAGATTGACACTCTCCTCAGTTTAGAGAGCTGACTATGTCAGGATGGTTAAATATATATAACCAGGAGATTTACACTCTCCTCAGTTTAGGGCACTGACTCTGTGCTGGCTGGTTGAATATATATAAACAGGAAATTTACACTGTCCTCATTTTAGGGCACTGACCCTGTGCTGGCTGGTTAAATATACAGAAACAGGAGATTTACACTCTCCTCAGTTTAGAGAGCTGACTATGTCAGGATGGTTAAATATATATAAAACCAGGAGATTTACGCACTCCTCAGTTTAGGGCACTGACTCTGTGCTGGCTGGTTAAATATATATAACCAGGAAATTTACACTGTCCTCATTTTAGGGCACTGACCGTGTGCTGGCTGGTTAAATATACATAACCAGGAGATTTACACTCCCCTCAGTTTAGGGAGCTGACTGTGTCAGGATGGTTAAATATATATACCCAGGAGATTTACACTCTCCTCAGTATGGGGCACTGACTCTATGCTGGCTGGTTCAATACATCTAACCTGGGGATTTTCACTCTCCTCATTTCAGGTCACTGAATCTGTGCTAGCTGGTTAAATATATATAACCAGAAGTTGTCCCCTCTCCACAGTTTAGGGCACTGTCTCTGTGCTGGATGTTTAAATATTTTTAACCAGGAGATTTACGCTCTCCTCAGTTTTGGGCACTGACTCTGTGCTGGTTGGTTAAATATATATAACCAGGAAATGTACACTCTCCTCCGTTTAGGGCACTGAGTCTGTGCTGGCTGTTTCAATAAACATAGCCAGGAGATTTACACTCTCCTCAGTTTCGTGCACTGACTCTGCACTGGCTGGGGAAATATTTATAACCCGGAGATTTACAGTCTCCTCAGTTTAGGGCACTGACTCTGTGCTGGCTGGTTGAACATATATAACCAAAAGATTTCCACCCAACTCAGTTTAGGGCACTAATTCTGCGCTGGCTGGTTAAATATATATAACCAGGAGATTTACACTCTCCTCAGTTTAAGGCAATGACGCTGTGCTTGCTGTTTAAATAAATACATAACCAGGAGATTTATCCTCTCTTCAGTTTCGAGAACTGACTCTTTGCTGGCTGGTTAAATATATATAAATAGCTGATGTACACTGTCTTTAGTTTATGGCACTGACTCTGTGCTGGCTGCTTTAATATAAATAACGAGGAGATTTACACTCTCCTCAGTTTAGGTCACTGACTCTGTGCTGGCTGGTGAAATATATATATAAACATAAACTTTACACTGTCCTCATTTTATGGCACTGACCCTGTGGTGGCTGGTTAAATATACATAGCCAGGAGATTTACACTCTCCTCAGTTTAGAGAGCTGACTATGTCAGGATGGTTAAATATATAAAACCTGGGGATTTTCCCTCTCCTCATTTCAGGGCACTGAATCTGTGCTAGCTGGTTAAATAGATACACGCAGAAGATGTCCCCTTTCCACAGTTTAGGGCACTGACTCTGTGCTGGATGTTTAATTATTTTTAACCAGGAGATTTACGCTCTCCTCAGTTTTGGGCACTGACTCTGTGCTGGTTGGTTAAATATATATAACCAGGAGATGTACACTCTCCTCAGTTGAGGGCACTGACCCTATGTTGGCTGCTTAAATATATAAATCCAGGAGATTTCACCTCTCCTCAGTTTAGGACACTGAATCTGTGGTTTCTGGTTGAATATATAGAACCAGTAGATTTACTCTCTCCTCAATTTAGGGCACTGACACTGTGCTGGCTGGTTGAATATATATAACCAGGAGATTTACACTCTCCTCAGTTTAGCGCACTGACATTGCGCTCCCTGTTTAAATATATATAACCAGGAGATCTTCACTTTTCTCAGTTTAGGACACTGACTATGTCAGGCTTGTTAAATATATATAACCAGGAGATTTACACTCTCCTCAGTTTAGGGCACTGACTCTGTGCTGGCTGCTAAAATATATATAACCAGGACATTTACCCTCACCTCAGTTTAGGACACTGACTCTGCGCTGGCTGGTTAAATATATATAACCAGGAGATATACACTCTCGTCAGTATCGGGCACTAAGTCCGTGCTGGCTGGTTAAATATATTTAATCAGGAGATTTACACTCTCCTCAGTATAGGGCACTGACTCTGTGCTGGCTGCTAAAATATATGTAACCAGGACATTTACCCTCACCTCAGTTTAGGACACTGACTCTGCGCTGGCTGGTTAAATATATATAACCAGGAGATATACACTCTCGTCAGTATCGGGCACGAAGTCCGTGCTGGCTGGTTAAATATATTTAATCAGGAGATTTAAACTCTCCTCAGTTCGGGCACTGACTCTATGCTGGCTGGTTAAGTATATATAACCTGGGGATTTTCCCTCTCCTCAGTTTAGGGCAGTGAATCTGTGCTGGCTGGTTAAATATATATCACCAGGAGATTAACACTCTCCTCAGTTTAGGGCACTGAGTCTGTGCTGGCTGGTTGAATATACCTAGCCACGAGATTTACACTCTCCTCAGTTTAGGGCACTGACTCTGTACTGGCTTGTTAAATATTTATAACCAGGATATTTACACTCTCCTCAGTTTAGGGCACTGACTCTGTGCTGGCTGGTTGAACATATATAATCAAACGATTTGCACTCTTCTCAGTTTAGAGAGCTGACTATGTCAGGATGGTTAAATATATATAACCAGGAGATTTACACTCTCCTCAGTTTAGGGCACTGACTCTATGCTGGCTGGTTGAACATATATAACCAAAAGATTTGCACTCTACTCAGTTTAGTGCAATAATTCTGCGCTGGCTGGTTAAATATGTAAAACCAGGAGATGTACACTATCCTCAGTTTAGAGAGCTGACTATGTCAGGATGGTTAAATATATATAACCAGGAGATTTACACCCTCCTCAGTTTATGGCACTGACTCTGTGCTGGATGTTTAAATATTTTTAACCAGGAGATTTACGCTCTCCTCAGTTTTGGGCACTGGCTCTGTGCTGGCTGGTTTAATACAGATAACCAGGAGATTTACACTCTCCTCAGTTGAGGGCACTGACCCTATGCTGGCCACTTAAATATATAAATCCAGGAGATTTACCCTCTCCTCAGTTTAGGACACTGAATCTGTGCTTTCTGGTTGAATATATAGAACCAGTAGATTTACACTCTCGTCAGTTTCGGGCACTGACTCTGTGCTGGCTGGTTAAATATATATAACCAAGAGATTTACACTGTCCCAGAATATAACCGGATCTGTCAGATTCTTCCTTGCTTTTCCTGGCGATGGTTCCTGTGAATTGCAGTGTGGAACCGGGCAGCATTGCTCGGCATCTCGGAAGCTTTCCCCTCTGCTGCTTCCCATTTCTTATTGAAATATTGGTTGCACTACAAGGATGGGTTTGTTTTGTTCGAAAAGTGAGAGACTGATACCGTCAGGAACCTGAAATAATTACAGAAGCCGCTGGAAACACTGAACAGTCCCAACAGCTTCTGTAGTGGTGGGGAGGGAGGATTCATGTGTCAAATCTCTGCAAGTATAAAATAAACTCCAGCCACAAAACAGTCAGAGTTCCTAAGTTTTACAAACATCCGCATAACATTTTTCTGAGCCATCAATTCTCCTTAAACTCTCTCAATGCTGAATAGCATCTTTCTGACTCTCACTTTGAGAGATGTCCCTCAGTGAGCTCCTCCACCATTCTTTCCATTTCACTGGGGACCCACTGTCCGCAGTCTCCATTCAAATGACCTGAACTCAGACACACAGAGATCTTAAAGAGTGACACAATGCAGATAGGAAGTTGATTTCAATTCTGGTTCTGAGTCCAATCTTCACTCAGTGAAACAGAGTCAGGTATTCAAGGCTCAAACAAGAGCTGGATTCTGCTTCTGGTGATTGTCTTCATTCAGTGAGAAGGAGGGCCGTGGGCCGGAAGGAGCTCAGCATTGTGCTTCGGGTTGTCTGCTCAGTCTGCAGCACTGCGGGTCGTGGGAGCAGGGCGGTGGGAAAGGTACCTTGAGTGCACTGCAATAGGATTTTCAACACATTGTTCCAGACCAGTTACAGAGCTCCAGGAATTCTGAATGAGGATCGGAAAAATGCATTGATTGAAGGAGGAGGATCAGGAAAACAGGATAAAGCTGCTGAGATCAGCAGGATTTCTCGGTCTAACTCTGTGCCATTCTTTATTTTCTGCTTCATAAATCTAAAATCCGGAGCTCAATCCACTCAGAGCAATATAAGCTCAGAAACAAATCATTCAGTCCAACACATCCATCCTGAACTGATATCCGATGTAAATCACATGCTATTTGTCAGAATTTGGCCCAAGTTCCTCTGAACCCTTTTTAATTCCTACACCCACCCAGATACCTTTTAAATGTTGTAATTGTACCAGCCTCCACTACTTCCTCTGGCAGCTAATGCACACAGTGCCCTCTGCTTGAAAAATGTTCCCCTTAGGTCCCTTTTATGTTTCCCCTCTCAACTTTAACATATGCCATCTGCTTCTGGACTCCCCAATACAGGGAAATCACCTTGCCTTTTTACCCTATTGAGGGTCCTTCATGATTTTGTGAACCTCTATAAGGTAAACCCTCAGCTACTGACGCTCCAGGGATAATAGCCCCAACCTATACAGTCTTAACCTCCAGCACAAACCCTCCAACCTTGACAACATCCATGTAAATCTTTTCTGAACCCTTTAAAGTTTCACAACACCCTTGTTATAGGAGGGAGTCCAGAATTGCACTATATACCAAAAGTGGCTGAACCAATACTGCAACATGACCTCCCAACTCCTTTACACAATTAACTGAGCAATAAAGACAAAAATGACAAACGCTTTCTTCACTATCCTATCGAAATGTTAGTCCACCTTCAACGATCTATGAAGCTACACTCCAGGTCTATTTGTTTAGCAATACCTCTAGTACCTTGTCATTCAGTGTATAAATCCTGCTCTCTTTTGCCTTTCCAAAATGCAGCACCTCACATTTATCTAAATTAATCTCCCTCTGCCACTCCTCAGCCCATTGGTCATTCTGATCAAGATCCCGTTGTCCTCTGAGGTAACCATCTTCACTGTCCTCGACACTTCCAATTTTACTGTCATTTGCAAACTTACTATCCATTCGTCCGATGGTCACATCCAAATCTTTTACATAAATGACAAAACAACAGTGGACCCAGCACCGGTCCTTGGGGCACACCGCTGGTCACAGGCCTTCAGTCTGAAAAGCAGCCCTCCCCCACCACCCTCTGTCTTCTACCTTCGAGCCAGTTCTCTCCCCAAAGGGTAATTCTACTGCCCCAACATAAAAGTTTGAATTATGACACCAGTTTCAAAAGTACAACAAGAACCTATTCCTGATTGGGGAATCGGGGCCAGGGAGTCAATAAAAAAGATATGTTGCAAGGTTCGTTAAATTGGAGATTCAGTTCAGTGCATCACTAAATGAAAACAATTCAGCAGGGCACTCGTACGTGGAAGAAGTGATTCAGGGAACAATTAAATGGAAAGAATTGAGGCAGGGCAACAGGAATTGGAGATTTTATGCAGCGGCCTTTATATTTGGCAGGTTAATACTCAAAGGGAGAGTTGGTGCAGTTTCAGGGTTTGTGCAGGATTGGTAAATGGGATAAATGGTGCAGAGCAGCGGAGTCATAAACAGTCGTACAATCATAGAGATTTACAACTTGGAAACAGACACTTCAGTCCAACTTGTCTGTGGGTCAATGTTAGAATACTGGCAGCGCTCCACGAGATTGGAAAATCATTCCAAGGAACTACTAAATGGAAGGATTGGGCAAGGGCTTATCGAAATAAGAGAATTTGGAATGGGGCATCTGATATTGTCAAATTAGTGCAGTTAGAACCGAATGGGAGAGTTTCAGTTTAGCAGTAAATGGGAGACTTAGGACATGACAATACTTGATGCGGGAATGAGAGGAGGGCACCGCTAAATTGGGCGAGAGCATCAGTCAGTATGAGGATTGGTGTAAGGCAAAACGGAGTGGAGAACTTGTTCAGGACGTCAGTAATTGGGGTAAATGGTGCGAGGAAACAAAGAATTGAAGAATTGATGCGGGACATCAGTAAATGAGAGACCTGGTGCAAAGTGGAGCTAAATTAGAGAATTGGTGCATGGCGACAGTAAATGGGAGAATTAGAGTCGTGCACCCTTAAATGGTAGAATCGGGCTCAGGCATCAGTAAATGGAAGGATTACTACAGGATATGAGTAAATGGGAGATTTGGTGCAAACAATAAATGGGTGATCTGGTGCACAGTGCAGTTACATTAGAAAATTGGTGGGAGTGCCAATATATTGGAAAATTGGAGCAGAGCCTGTCTAAATTGGGGAATAGGGGCCAGGGAATCAATAATAAGAAGAAATGTTGCAAGCATCGATAAATTGGAGATTCAGTTCAGTGCATCACTAAATGAAAAAAATACAGCAAGACATCCTTTCGTGGAAGATGTGTATCAGAGAACAACTAAATGGAAGGAATTGGTGCAGGCAACATTAATTGGAGCATTCATGCAGGTGCCATTAAATTCGAAGTGGGAGGACTGGGACAGGATAACCTCAATGGGTGAGTTGGTGAAATTCCTGAATTAGTGCAGGATTGGTAAATGGGAGAATTGGTGCAGGGAAGCGGAGCACTAATTACAGCCTTAGAGATGTACACCACGGAAACAGACCCTTCAGTCCAACATGTCCACGCCCAAATTTAAGAATTCTGGCAGGTCTCCACGAAATTGGAGAATCATTGCAAGAAACTACTAAATGGAAAAGTTGGGAAAGAGCTTATCCAAATGTGAGAATTTGCAACAGGGCATCAGATAATGGGTGAATTAGTGCATTTCAGCACGAAATGGGTGGGTTATGTTGCACTAAATGGGAGAATTGGGACAGGGAGATTTAGAGTAGCGCACCCCTAAATTGGGCGAAAGCATCAGTCAGTATGGGGATTGGGGTAAAGCAAAACTGTATGGAGAATTTGTTCAGGACATCAGTAATTGGGGGAAATGATGCTAAGCAAAACTGAATTGGAGAATTGGTGTGGGGTATCAGTAAAAGAAGGACCTGGTGCATGGTGCTGATAACTTCGAGATTGGAGCAAATGGGAGAACACGGGCAGTGAATCAGGAAATAGGACAAATGTTGCAAAGGATTAGTGGTCGAGATTCAATACAGTGCACCACGAAATGGGGGAGTTGGTGCAGTTCACCACGAAAGGGGGGGATATTTGCAGTTTGGGGAATTTGGAGATATGATGCAGGGATTGCCAAGATTAGAGAATTCTGTCAGCGGTCTACTAAATGGGAGAATTGTTGCAAGGAAATACTGAATGGAAGAACTGGTCCACAGTGGAGCTCAATTACAGAATGGGTGTATGGCACCAGGAAATGGGGGAATTAGGGTAGCGCACCGTTAAATGGTAGAATCGGGCTCGGGCATCAGTAAGGAGAAGAGGTAGTACAGGAGTATGAGTCAATTCGAGAGTTGGTGGGTTTCAATAAATGGGAGATTCGGTGCACAGTGCCATTACATTGGAAAATTGGTGGGAGTGTCTATACATGAGAAAATTGGAGCAGAGCATGTCTAATTTGGAATATAGGGGCCAGGGAATCAATAAAAAGAAATGTTGGAAGCATCGGAAAATTGGAGAGTCAGTTCAGTGCACCACTAAATGAACAAATATAACCAGCAGGGAATCCGTACGGTGAAAATGTGTATCAGGGAACAACTAAATGGAAGGAATTGATGCAGAGCAACAATAATTGGAGAATTCATGCAGGTGCCATTAAATTCTAAGTGGGAGGACTGGGGCAGGATAACCTCAGTTGGTGAGTTGGTGAAATTCCCGAATTAGTGCAGGATTGGTAAATGGGAGAATTGGTGCAGGGAAGCAGAGCACTAATTTCAGCCTTAGAGATGTACAGCACGGAAACAGATCCCTCAGTCCAACCTGTTCACGCCCAAATTTAAGAATTCTGTAAGCTCTACACTAAATTGGAGAATCATTGCAATAAAATACAAAATGTATAAATTTCGCAAGGGCTTATCGAAATGATGGAATTTTCAACAGGATATCAAGTAATGGGTGAATTAGTGCAGTTCAGTGCAAAATGGGTGAGTTATGCTGTTTTGCAACTGCATGGGAGAATTGGGGCAGGACAATACCTTTTGGAAGATTTAGAGCAGCGCACCCCTAAATTGGGCGAGGGCAACAGTCAGTATGAGGATTGGTTTAAGGCAACACTGAGTGGGGAACTTGTTCAGGACATCAGTAATTGGGGGAAATGGTGCTAACCAACACTGAATTGGAGAATTGGTGCGGGGTATCAGTACATTAAAGACCTGGTGGAGGGTGCCAATAACTGAGAATTGGAGCAACTGGGAGACCCCGGGCAGTGAATCAGTAAATAGGACAAATGTTGCAAACGATTAGTGGTCCAGATTCAATGCAGCGCACCACGAATTGGGGGAGTTGGTGCAGTTCACCACTAAAGGGAAGATATGTGAAGGTTCGGTAAATTGAAGATTTGATGCAGGGATCTCCAAGATTAGAGAATTCTGGCAGCAGACTACTAAATGGGAGATTTGTTGCAGGGAAATACTGAATGGAAGACCTGGTGCACAGTGGAGTTGAGTTAGAGAATGGGAGCATGGCACCAGGAAATGATAGAATTAGAGTAGCGCACCCTGAAATGGTAGAATCGGGGTCGGACATCAGTGAATGAAGGAATAAATACAGGTTTAAGAGTAAAAGGGAGATTTGATGGAAACACTAAATGGGAGAATCAGTGCAGAGTGCCATTCCATCAGAACATTGGTCAGAATGCCAACATATTTTCTACAATACAGGAGGAAATAGAGAGGCTGCTCCAGCTCCTTTATTTTCAATAATACAGGAGGAAGCAGTAACGCTGCTCCAGCTCCTTTATTTTCTATAATACAGGAGGAAGCAGTAACGCTGCTCCAGCTCCTTTATTTTCTATAATACAAGAGGAAGCAGTGACGCTGCTCCAGCTCCTTTATTTTCAATAATATAGGAGGAAGCAGTGACACTGCTCCAGCTCCTTTATTTTCTATAATACAAGAGGAAGCAGTGACGCTGCTCCAGCTCCTTTATTTTCTATATTACAGGAGGAAGCAGTGACACTGCTCAAGCTCCTTTATTTTCTATAATACAGGAGGAAGCAGTGACGCTGTTCCAGCTCCTTTATTTTCTATAATACAGGAGGAAGCAGTGACGCTGCTCCAGCTCCTTTATTTTCTATAATACAGGAGGAAGCAAAGACGCTGCTCCAGCTCCTTTATTTTCTATAATACAGTCGGAAGCAGTGACGCTGCTCCAGCTCCTTTATTTTCAATAATACAGGAGGAAGCAGTGACGCTGCTCCAGCTCCTTTATTTTCTATAATACAGGAGGAAGCAGTGACGCTGCTACAGCTCCTTTATTTTCTATAATACAGGAGGAAGCGGTGACGCTGCTCCAACTCCTTTATTTTCTATAATACAGGAGGAAGCAGAGACGCTGCTCCAGCTCCTTTATTTTCTATAATACAGGAGGAAGCAGTGACGCTGTTCCAGCTCCTTTATTTTCTATAATACAGCAGGAAGCAGTGACTCTGCTCCGGCTCCTTTATTTTCTGTAATACAGGAGGAAGCAGTGACGCTGCTCCAGCTCCTTTATTTTCTATAATACAGGAGGAAGCAGAGACGCTGCTCCAAGTCCTTTATTTTCTATAATACAGGAGGAAGCAGTGACGCTGCTCCAGCTCCTTTATTTTCTGTAATACAGGAGGAAGCAGTGACGCTGCTCCAGCTCCTTTATTTTCTGTAATACAGGAGGAAGCGGTGACTCTGCTCCAGCTCCTTTATTTTCTATAATACAGGAGGAAGCAGTGACGCTGCTCCAGCTCCTTTATTTTCTATAATACAGGAGGAAGCAGTGACGCTGCTCCAGCTCCTTTATTTTCTGTAATACAGGAGGAAGCAGTGACGCTGCTCCAGCTCCTTTATTTTCTGTAATACAGGAGGAAGCGGTGACTCTGCTCCAGCTCCTTTATTTTCTATAATACAGGAGGAAGCAGTGACGCTGCTCCAGCTCCTTTATTTTCTATAATACAGGAGGAAGCGGTGACGCTGCTCCAGCTCCTTTATTTTCTATAATACAGGAGGAAGCAGTGACGCTGCTCCAGCTCCTTTATTTTCTGTAATACAGGAGGAAGCAGTGACGCTGCTCTAGCTCCTTTATTTTGTATAATACAGGAGGAAGCAGTGACGCTGCTCCAGCTCCTGTATTTTCTATAATACAGGAGGAAGCAGAGACGCTGCTCCAGCTCCTTTATTTTCTATAATACAGGAGGAAGCAGAGACGCTGCTCCAGCTCCTTTATTTTCTATAATACAGGAGGAAGCAGAGACGCTGCTCCAGCTCCTTTATTTTCTATAATACAGGAGGAAGCAGTGACGCTGCTCCAGCTCCTTTATTTTCTATAATACAGGAGGAAGCAGTGACGCTGCTCCAGCTTCTTTATTTTCGATAATACAGGAGGAAGCAGTGACGCTGCTCCAGATCCTTTATTTTCTATAATACAGGAGGAAGCAGTGACGCTGCTCCAGCTCCTTTATTTTCTGTAATACAGGAGGAAACAGTGACGCTGCTACAGCTCCTTTATTTTCTATAATACAGGAGGAAGCAGTGACGCTGCTCCAGCTCCTTTATTTTCTATAATACAGGAGGAAGCAGTGACGCTGCTACAGCTCCTTTATTTTCTATAATACAGGAGAAGCAGTGACGCTGCTCCAGCTTCTTTATTTTCTATAATACAGGAGGAAGCAGTGACGCTGCTCCAGCTCCTTTATTTTCTATAATACAGGAGGAAGCAGTGACGCTGCTCCAGATGCTTTATTTTCTATAATACAAGAGGAAGCAGAGACGCTGCTCCAGCTCCTTTATTTTCTATAATATAGGAGGAAGCAGTGTCGCTGCTCCAGCTCCTTTATTTTCTATAATACAGGAGGAAGCAGTGACGCTGCTACAGCTCCTTTATTTTCTATAATACAGGAGAAGCAGTGACGCTGCTCCAGCTTCTTTATTTTCTATAATACAGGAGGAAGCAGAGACGCTGCTCCAGCTCCTTTATTTTCTATAATACAGGAGGAAGCAGTGACGCTGCTCCAGCTCCTTTATTTTCTACAATACAGAAGGAAGCAGTGACGCTGCTCCAGCTCCTTTATTTTCTATAATACAGGAGGAAGCAGAGACGCTGCTCCAGCTCCTTTATTTTCTATAATACAGGAGGAAGCAGTGACGCTGCTCCAGCTCCTTTATTTTCTACAATACAGAAGGAAGCAGTGACGTTGCTCCAGCTCCTTTATTTTCTATAATACAGGAGGAAGCAGTGACGCTGCTCCAGCTCCTTTATTTTCTATAATACAGGAGGAAGCAGTGACACTGCTCCAGCTCCTTTATTTTCTACAATACAGAAGGAAGCAGTGACGCTGCTCCAGCTCCTTTATTTTCTATAATACAGGAGGAAGCAGAGACGCTGCTCCAGCTCCTTTATTTTCTATAATACAGGAGGAAGCAGTGACGCTGCTCCAGCTCCTTTATTTTCTACAATACAGAAGGAAGCAGTGACGTTGCTCCAGCTCCTTTATTTTCTATAATACAGGAGGAAGCAGTGACGCTGCTCCAGCTCCTTTATTTTCTATAATACAGGAGGAAGCAGTGACACTGCTCCAGCTCCTTTATTTTCTATAATACAGGAGGAAGCAGTGACGCTGCTCCAGCTCCTTTATTTTCTATAATACAGGAGGAAGCAGTGACACTGCTCCAGCTCCTTTATTTTCTATAATACAGGAGGAAGCAGTGACGCTGCTCCAGCTCCTTTATTTTCTATAATACAGGAGGAAGCAGTGACGCTGCTCCGGCTCCTTTATTTTGTATAATACAGGAGGAAGCAGTGACACTGCTCCAGCTCCTTTATTTTCTATAATACAGGAGGAAGCAGTGACGCTGCTCCAGCTCCTTTATTTTCTATAATACAGGAGGAAGCAGAGACACTGCTCCAGCTCCTTTATTTTCTATAATACAGGAGGAAGCAGAGACGCTGCTCCAGCTCCTTTATTTTCTATAATACAGGAGGAAGCAGTGACGCTGCTCCAGCTCCTTTATTTTCTACAATACAGAAGGAAGCAGTGACGCTGCTCCAGCTCCTTTATTTTCTATAATACAGGAGGAAGCAGTGACGCTGCTCCAGCTCCTTTATTTTCTATAATACAGGAGGAAGCAGTGACACTGCTCCAGCTCCTTTATTTTCTATAATACAGGAGGAAGCAGTGACGCTGCTCCGGCTCCTTTATTTTCTATAATACAGAAGGAAGCAGTGACGCTGCTCCGGCTCCTTTATTTTGTATAATACAGGAGGAAGCAGTGACACTGCTCCAGCTCCTTTATTTTCTATAATACAGGAGGAAGCAGTGACGCTGCTCCAGCTCCTTTATTTTCTATAATACAGGAGGAAGCAGAGACACTGCTCCAGCTCCTTTATTTTCTATAATACAGGAGGAAGCAGTGACGCTGCTCCGGCTCCTTTATTTTCTATAATACAGGAGGAAACAGTGACGCTGCTCCGGCTCCTTTATTTTCAATAATACAGGAGGAAACAGTGACGCTGCTCCAGCTCCTTTATTTTCTATAATACAGGAGGAAGCAGAGACGCTGCTCCAGCTCCTTTATTTTCTATAATACAGGAGGAAGCAGTGACGCTGCTCCAGCTCCTTTATTTTCTACAATACAGAAGGAAGCAGTGACGCTGCTCCAGCTCCTTTATTTTCTATAATACAGGAGGAAGCAGTGACGCTGCTCCAGCTCCTTTATTTTCTATAATACAGGAGGAAGCAGTGACACTGCTCCAGCTCCTTTATTTTCTATAATACAGGAGGAAGCAGTGACGCTGCTCCGGCTCCTTTATTTTCTATAATACAGAAGGAAGCAGTGACGCTGCTCCGGCTCCTTTATTTTGTATAATACAGGAGGAAGCAGTGACGCTGCTCCAGCTCCTTTATTTTCTATAATACAGGAGGAAGCAGAGACACTGCTCCAGCTCCTTTATTTTCTATAATACAGGAGGAAGCAGTGACGCTGCTCCGGCTCCTTTATTTTCTATAATACAGGAGGAAACAGTGACGCTGCTCCGGCTCCTTTATTTTCTATAATACAGGAGGAAGCAGTGACGCTGCTCCGGCTCCTTTATTTTCTATAATACAGGAGGAAGCAGTGACGCTGCTCCAGCTCCTTTATTTTCTATAATACAGGAGGAAGCAGTGACACTGCTCCAGCTCCTTTATTTTCTATAATACAGGAGGAAGCAGTGACGCTGCTCCAGCTCCTTTATTTTCTATAATACAGGAGGAAGCAGTGACGCTGCTCCGGCTCCTTTATTTTCTATAATACAGGAGGAAGCAGTAACGCTGCTCCAGCTCCTTTATTTTCTATAATACAGGAGGAAGCAGTGACGCTACTCCAGCTCCTTTATTTTCAATAATCCAGGAGGAAACAGTGACGCTGCTCCAGCTCCTTTATTTTCTATAATACAGGAGGAAGCAGTGACGCTGCTCCAGCTCCTTTATTTTCTATAATACAGGAGGAAGCAGTGACGCTGCTCCAGCTCCTTTATTTTCTATAATACAGGAGGAAGCAGTGACGCTGCTCCAGCTCCTTTATTTTCTATAATAGAGGAGGAAGCAGTCACGCTGCTCCGGCTCCTTTATTTTCTATAATACAGGAGGAAGCAGAGACACTGCTCCAGCTCCTTTATTTTCTATAATACAGGAGGAAGCAGTGTCGCTGCTCCTGCTGCTTTATTTGGTGCAATCAAAAAATGGGTCTGTTTCCATGCAGTACATCTATATGTTTGTAATTCAATGGCATCTGGATGGGATGTAAACAGGGATGGTTTGGAGGGTTTAGGGACAAATGTTGGTAAATATAGCTGGATTAATTTCGGTTATCTGGTCAGCAGGGACGAGCTGGAATGGAGGGTCTGTTTCTGTGCTCGTCACCTCCAAAATCCTAATGAATGACATTTGCCCAAAACATCGATTTTCCTGCTCCTCGCATGCTGCCTGACCTGCTGTGCTTTTCCAGCACCTCTCTGCTCTAAGCTCTGAAATGCTCTCTTTCAGAGTTCCATCAACCTCATACCATGTACATCTCATACAGGAGACTTCTACTACCTACCGAAGGTACACCGAGCCAACACACCAGGATGTCCCACCAGATTAGGCAATGGGACCCGATGTGTGAACCTCACTGCCGATATCAAATACATCTTGAAAGCCATGAGGCCGGGTGCCCCCAGCTTCTACCACGACAGAACATTGGGACACAGGCAGATTTCAACCTCACACCTTCAAGGCTGAATCTGAGCTGAGGGGGCATCTATTGTTAAAGATTTACCTGGGAATTTAGCAATTTTTACATATCGTTTCCAATATCTAACATGATATTTCTAAAAGTATACAAACTGAAAAGACAGTGCACTTTTACTTTTAAATATGTCATTTCAGTGGCATCACCCTGTAATCCTTTACTATAAATTCTGTGTCGTATGATGTTATGCTGCATGAAGGAACAGCGCTACAAAAGCTGGTACTATCAAATAAACCTGTTGGACTATAACCTGATGTTGTGTGATTATTTAATTTTGTCCACCCCAGTCCAACACCGGCACCTCCAAATCTTTACTCCATATTGTTGACACTAACTCACACGCAGTTCAGGTCAGTTTAGCACAATGACCCTGTTCCTCTTTTTGTGAGGTTCCCTGTGTGTATTAACAGAGTTAATGGGCCCCGAGAGGATGAATACATTCTCTTTATCCTGTCAGTTTAAACAGTTGAACATATCAGTTTGAAGCCAATGGAAGAGGAGATTGTCTTTTTCTGTACAATTTCAGTGCAGAACGTTCAGCCATAAACTGTCTTTGCAAAAGTGGGGGCTGAATGCAATTCTCACTGAGCAACATTAATACAGAAAACACAATTCCGAGTTCCTGTTATCAATTGGTTAAGGAACTGTGATGAGAAAACCACTTGTGGTGTGGTGCCGTGCCTCAGTTTGTGAACTTGCCCACATCATAAACAGCCCACCAAGATTTCACATCGTAGTGGTGCCTGTGTATTTTACCAAATGCATGGTTGTTTCAAAATCTCCCAAGTCAGTGTTGCTCATCAGTCAACCATGCGTCCTGTTTGAGTGTCAGCCTGTTTTGTTGATCCTGATCTGCTCCCTGGTTTAGTTCCTCCAGGGGATATTGTTTCTTCCGAACTATTAATTCAATCTGGAGTTTCCTTCCTGTGTTTGATAAGAACTTCTGCTTCTACTCCTCCTTTTAGATTAGATGAGATTACTTACAGTGTGGAAACAGGCCCTTCGGCCCAACAAGTCCACACCGCCCCGCCGAAGCGCAACCCACCCATACCCCTACATCTTCCCCTTACCTAAAACTATGGGCAATTTAGCATGGCCAATTCACCTGACCTGCACATCTTTGGACTGTGGGAGGAAACCGGAGCACCCGGAGGAAACCCACGCAGACACGGGGAGAACGTGCAAACTCCACACAGTTAGTCGCCTGAGGCGGGAATTGAACCCGGATCTCTGGCGCTGTGAGGCAGCAGTGCTAACCACTGTGCCACCGTGCCGCCACACAGCCCGTTATTACGCCCCGTTCATTTCCAGTTTGTTGGGAATAACGAGGTGAGCCAGGAGACATGGCAGACTCGCCGGTGAATGTTGCAGTTATGGCGCAGGCTGTTCACCCTAATTCTCTGCTGTCAACGTTCATTCATTCCACACCAACAGGAAATACTTCATTGCTCTCCTGTCGTTGTGGTTTGCACTGTGATTGCGGTTTCTTTTCTTGTGGATTATGAAGTCTATTTTGAACTCGAAAGGATCATAATATTTGGAGGAAGGAATGACTCCTCACCTCAGGCATAAGTGCCAGACACATTATTCGGAGAATGTGAGCCCAATCCCACACATCCTACCGAGGGGACAGAAAGCCTGTTAGCTGGTCCACTCTCAATTTGTCTCCGAATGTCAGACTTTTCAAAGAGCAGAAATGGGAAATGAGGAATATGGACAGACCGAGAGTCCGAGAATGTGAAAGAGGGTCAGGGACATTCACAGAGAAAGAAAGAAATATGGAGACACATATTGAGGGAGATACTGAAAGGACCAATTCTCCAATCGACATGGCTGCTGACTGACAGAAACAAATAGGAATAAAAAGGTAACTATTATGCACAGCCTTTCACCAGCTCCGGGTAACGGAAGGATTCTTACAGCCAACAAAGTCATTTTGAATTTTCAACATTGACGGTTATAAACTCATGAAAGATTTTGGTAAATATCCTGACAGCGAAAACTGATCATTTTACCAAAAATATAATCCAGAAATGTCGAAGTAACCTCGCTCTGCCGATATGAAGCATTAACTCTGTTTCTCTCCACTGTCCTACTGAGTTTTTCTATCAAATCTTCCATGTTCTCCTATAGTTGTAGGTTTTTTTTTCCAATTGGATAAGGAATGCAACTTTAATTTCGCAAGGGTTACAATATTTTGAGGAAGAAATAGCTCCACGTATCACATCCAAGTGGCAGACGTATTATCCGGTGAATGTGAGCCAAGTTTTACAGACTCCTGCCAGGTTCCAGGAAACCTCTCAGAAGCTCCTTTCTCCAACTATCCCAGAACGTCAGGCTTTTCATAGAGTTGGAATGGGGAATGAGGGATATTGGCAAATAAAGGGTCAAAGAATATGATAAAGAGTGAGGGAGATACACAGAGATAAAGACAGAAAATTAGAGACCCATCTTGAGGGAGACACTGAACAAACCAATTCTCAGGTCGACATGGCTGCTAATTGGCAAAAAAAAGGATTTTGATAACTATCCTAATTCGACCGATAAAACTGACCATTATCCCAGCATTGTGGTCTAGAAATGAAGAACTAACCTGGTTCTGTCGTTGTGAATCATTGTCTCTGTTTCTCCCCACAGATGTTGCCAGGACTATTCAGTTTGCACGTCAATTCTTGTTTTTGGTTCAGATATCCAACATCTGCATCTCTTGGTTTTCTGTTCAACTTTAAAACGCTTGACACAAAAGCGATTTTCTGCCAGTTTTGGAAAAGTGGTCAGAAATATTCTTCCCACGATGTGTGTGCAGAACAAAGCACGCATTCCTTGACCGGGAATAGAACCCGTGTCACGGCGGCGAGAGCGCCAAAAGCTAGCTATTAGACTACAACGGAAGGCAGAAGGCGGCCTTGCATTTGTTCAGAATGAAAACACTTTTGCCTTTTCATTTCTGATCAGTCTTGCTGCAGATTAGGTCCTCCTTGCCTTCGAGCTTTCACAGAGTGGGAAGAGACCGTTCGGCCCATCGTACATTGCAGCTCATCAGGCATCCATGTATTCCAGTCCCAGTTTCTAGTTTTGGCTCAAAATGTTATGTGTCGTGATGTTTCCAGAGCAAATATCAATGCGATTCTCACTGTGAACTTAAACGCGTTTACACGACAATGGGACTGAGGTCTGACATGGTCACACTGTGTTGTAACCACCTTGAGGACCTGAACCTCATTTTCACCCACAGAGGGAGACACACAGAAACATATCCCGAGAGGAACAGAGGTCTCAGGATCATACCAGCTCCTTGTGCTTCTCTGGTCCACAAAAAAGCTTCTCTGACAAAGGCAGCTTTAGATGGAACACTCGCCAGTTTGACAGGCAATGAGAGATGTTGAGCTGAACTGGAATTTAAAATGGACAATAGACCTAAATGCAAGTTTTAAATTCGACATCACACTGATCCAAACCATTCAGATCCTCAGAACCTGACAAAACAGGACCAGCCATACACCTGTCTGACATTGAGCTGTAATGGAACCAAAAGCAACATTCCATTTGAATACACACTGATCCAATCCCTGCAGCTCGAAAGAACCTAAGAAAATAGCAACTTACAACATACAATTGGCTGAACTAACACGTTACACACGAGACATGTAGGATGTAAACCTACAATCGTCTGATTCAAAGTCAGATGTTTTATCTATTGTTTCACTATCCGGATGCACACACACACACACGCTGGACACCTTTCCGTATGTGATGTAAACATGGAGATCTGGGAAATAACATTCATAAGGTGATCAACCAGCAAAGATAATCCACTTTGTGTAACACGGCCCGTCAATGGCAAAGCAAATACATTTGTCCTCAGGTACCTGCTTCTGTGTCTCCTGTTCTTCTGCTGGACGTCTCCAGCATTTTATTCACAGTCACTACGCTATCTTATGATGCACTCCACTGAAATGTACTTTCATACTTGGATTTAGTGTCAATTCCAGTCAAGATCCTGAACAAATTCAGCGAGAATCCTCTGGTCATTTCCAACATGGAATTTGGAATCAGACGATTTGAACGAAGGCTTTATTGGGGCCGCCCCATCACCGCAGATCAACGTCTCAAAACGAGCCGCTGTTAGTATCAAACTGTTCTGTACCTTCCTGCAGTAAATCAGGTTAGTACAGCTCCGCTTTCTTCACATTGAAACCAGGGCGGCAATATGAATTGTTTGGAAACTTAGAGAGCGAAACATTGCTGCTGAAGATGATGATAACTTGAAGATCATACACAGAGTCTGGACAGATCAGGTCACAAGTGTTACTGTCAGCTTCAGTAGGGTCACTGGTTCGGAGTCTGAGTTTGTACTGCCCAGACCGGGATACAATTCCCACTCAGGAAATGAAATTTTTTTTATCTTCTTGCGAGTTATCTGATTGAACACTAACTCCTGCTTCCTCACAGAACACAGACCCAGTCCAACCCAGTGATTGTTTGCATCTGTCTAAAAGGACAATAGCAATAGATACATGAGAGAACTGTAACCACAAATCACCCATCTCTGAACTCGCCTTTCTGAGTTGGAAATATCTCGCTGCTCATACAGTGCTTTTGGGTCTAGATCCTGGAACTCCCTCCCTAACAGTATCATGGCTGTACCTTGAGTTCTTCCAGGGTTCTGTAAAGTAACTCAACATCTCAATCTCTGGAGTAAATAGGGATGGACAGTGATTCCTATCTCATCGAGTTTCGAACAGGGTCATTAGATTCACTATCGCGTGGAAACAGACCCTTCAGCCCATCACTGTCCCTCCAGACAATAACCCACCCAGACCCATTTCCTTCTCGCTAATGCACCAAATACTTTTGGCAATTCAACATGACCAATTCACCCTAAACTACACATCTTTGAACTGCGGAACGAAGCCCACGCAGACACGGGGAGAATGTGCAAACTCCATACAGACAGTGGCCGGAGGCTGGAATTGATCTTGAGACCCTAGTGCTGTGAGCTGCAGTGTTAACCACTGATCCACCGTGCGACCCCTACGGTTTCAAGGTGGACACCTGCAAGTGATCGAGAGAAGTGATTCCGTGGAGCGGGGTGATTGAAATAAAATGAAAGGTAAAGCCGACTGGAAGGATTGAATCAGTAAGTGAGAGAGGAGCTGGTGGAGCAAGGCTCAATGTTAGAACTAAAAGATCAGCCTATACTGCCCACTGTTTGTACTGACTCACACAACACTCCTGATCCATTCACCACAATGACCCTGTTCTCTTGGGGTGATATTCCCTCGGTACATATTAACGCAGTTCATGGGCTCCAGGAGGATGAACACATCCTCTTTATCCTGTCAGTTTAATGAAGATGGAGGTATCAGTTTGAACCCAATGCAAGAAGAGATTGCCTCTTTCTGTGCATTTTCACTGGGGAATGTCCAGCTGTGAACTATTCTTTTCTGTATAAGAGGAAGCTGATTTAAATTCTCACTGAGTAACTTTCAACCCGAAACAAATGTCCGAGTTCCTCTGATTGAATAGTTAATGAACTGCAGATCTGGATTTGGAGAGCAGTGTCTGCGCTGTCTCCGTGGATTAATGAGTTAAAGCGCCTGGTCATAACCAGACCAGGACGGTGTCAAATCCTGGCGTTGCATGTCCTTTATATTGATGGTTCGTTACTTAACCATCCAGTAAATGCCATTGTGTTGACCCACCATACCGAAAGAGACGGCTCAGAATCCTTCTGGTGTTTGAGCTCAGCCCATTGGGATTTCATGTTCCCACGTCCTACCGCCTCCTGTGGCCCCACCAGTCAACGCTCTATCTTTTAAATTCCACTTTTATTGTCCCTCCTTCTCACTTTGTTGGGAATAACGAGGTGAGGCAGGAGACACTGCAGATATCCCAGCAATGTTGTGGGAATGGCACACACACTGCAAGATGATACCCCTCCTTTTCTGCTGTCACCATTCATTCGTTCAATTGAAGCAAAGGCTTCACTTCAATCGGATAATTGGGGTGAAATTGTTTTTGTTTGGTGGATTATGAATTCTATTAAGAATTGTAAAAGCTCATCATATTTTGAGTGAAGAAATGTCACCTTACCACAGGCCTCAGTGACATAGACTCTACCCGGAGAATGTGAGGACAGTTCTACACACTCTACCCAGGGGCGGGGAAAGCCCGTTCGTAGGTCTACTCTCAAACTATCTCCGAATGTCAGACTTTTCAAAGAGCAGAAATGGAAAATAAGGGATATTGATAGACAGAGAGTGGGAGCATGTGGAAGAGAGTGAGGTGGATACACAGAGGAAATGATAGACGAGTAGAGACGCATATTGAGGGAGAGCCTGAAAATAGAAACTCTCCATTTAAAATGGGTGCTCACTGACAGAAAGTGGAATAAAAAAGAACAATTGAAGGCCAGCGTTTCACCAGCTCAAGGCAACAGAATCAGCATTACACCCGGAAAGGTCGGTTGACATTCAGAAAGTTGACATTTCTCGGCTAATATAATATTCTGATAAATATGCTGATTTGCGAAGTAAACTGACAATTACTCTGGCATTAAAACAATAAAATACATAACTAGTCTGGTTCCATCGATCTAAAACATTAAACCTGTTTCTCTCCACAGATGCTGCCAAGTCTGCCGAGTTTCTCTGTCAATTTCCGTTTCTGATTCAGGTTTCCTGCATTCGCAGTGCTTTGTTTAAAGTTACTCAGCAGTAAGTATGGGACAACACTTGATCAATCGTCAGCTCCATACTTCATTCCTCACAGCGCCAGAGACCCGGGTTCAATTCCCGCCTCAGGCGACTCTCTGTGCGGAGTTTGCACGTTCTCCCCGTGTCTGCATGGGTTTCCTCCGGGTGCTCCGGTTTCCTCCCACATTCCAAAGATGTGCAGGTCAGGTGAATTGGCCAGGCTAAATTGCCCGTAGTGTTAGGTAAGGGGTAGATGTAGGGGTATGGGTGGGTTACGCTTCGGCGGGGCGGTGTGGACTTGTTGGGCCGAAGGGCCTGTTTCCACACTGTAAGTAAGCTAATCTAATTCCCTGCTTCGGGAAGGCTGTCCCCACGATTAATGGTACGAGGAAAACTCCACTTGCTGCAACAGTGAGAAAACTGAATCCTCACCAGGAGGCGAACAGGGAAAGCAAAAAGAAAAGGCACTGTGTGTTTTCATCATGAAACCTCTTTTGTCTTTTCATCTGTGATCATTTTAGCTGCAGATTAGTTTCTCCCTTTCTTCCGATTTTTACAGCGTGAAAAAGACCTTTCGGCCCATCTGCAGGGCGGGTCATTGGACTTCCATCTATTCCTGTCCCAGTTCCCATGAACCTGCGTTTCTGATGTTACCAGGGCGAATCTAAATGGGATTCTCCCTGTGATCTTAAATGACCCAACAATGGGACTGAAGTTGGACATGGTCACATTATGTTGTAACACCGCCGAGGAACTCCACCTCATATTTACCCACAGATGGAAACAAACAGAGGGCTCAGGATTAGTCCCGTTCCATATGCTTCACATCCGCCAGTTTCTCCGACCAGCTCACCGCAGGTGGTCAAAGAGGTCTGCAGCACAGAAAAGGCCCTTCGGGCCATCAAGTCTGCACCAGTCGAAGACTGGCCCCTGACTGTTTTCATCTCGTTTTCCAACGGTTGAGTCGTCGCTCCAACAAAGTTGGGATGGAATTGTTCAATTCATAGTTTCTCAACTTTCTTTGGGGATTTCTGCGTGTTGTACCCTGAAAGACAGAGGGTTGGAGATTGCCCCCATTCCCAACCTGTCTGAAATGTCTTTTTTCCTGTCTCCTGTGTTTTGTATGTGAAAGATGAAGATAGGGTGAAATCTCCCTTTTTATTTGTTGACATTACTGAATCGCAACCGGTAGGATTCCAGGCTGTGAGGGTAAAGCTAAATGAATTTCAAGTCCATTGCCTTAAACACGCATCGACAATTACAGAACCACACTGTTCTCTTCATTTTCCAGGTGTCTCTCATTGTGGAGCTGAGAAAGAGTGAATCATTATCGGGTTGGTTTGAATCCAATCACTTCACAGTTTGTAAAAGCGTTAAATGTTGGCCCATGGTGGGTCTGGTTGTATCATCCTGATAGAAGGAACGGACATTCATTTAAAACCAAGAACAGGAATTGAATGAGAAACTCAGCAGATCTTACAGCATCTATGCAGAGAAAATCAGAGACAACATTTCTAAACTTCATCAGAACTCGGTAATCTCCCACAGGCCCTGCCAAACCTGTTAGATTCGACAGCAGCTTCTGTTTTTGCTTCAGATTCCAAGAATCCACAGTTCTTTACATGAACCATTAAAGCAATGCAGAAACTTCTTTGTGGTTCCTCACACGAAAGGGTTCCGTTTGGAGAACATTTTCCTGACCCCACTCGACACACGAAACTGTGCAGCATCCAAAACAGATGCAGCAAGAACAACCATCGCTGTTGCCCTGGGGGCTCTTGAACCAGGAACCTTTTATTTAACAGTCGAATGCGGTGAAACTTCTAACCTAACACCTTGCACGATCCTCTAAAGCAGGCTGTGACTGACTTCCCACTTCAGTCTACCCTTCCCAGAACGCCAACTGTCCTCTATCAGTTTTACTTTGCCAGAATTTAGACTGGGACATTCATTATGGCGACATGGGAACAGTCTGATCCCAACCACTACAGACACACCCATGACACTGGGAACCAGCTCTCCTCCAACCGGGACCATCTCCCTTCGAGCCTCCCAGTGTCTTGTGTGGTCCCGAGTTATTTCATTGATCTAGAGTCCAGATGAGATTTGTATTCCTCATGTACAGGAACGAGAATTCTTTCAATGTCTCCGATCAATTTATGTGGCGTCCTCTTCAAGAAGTGGAAGGTGTCTTGACTGTTTCTGCTCAGCCCGACAGTTCACCCTTCTTCATTCTCCTCTGATTCCATTTCCCAAAGAGTTCCCGAAGATTCACAAAGCTGGAAACTGTGTTATAAGGGATGCGCCTTTAACATTTGTGCACCTGCCAACTGACGATATTTTCCCAAAATCTCTTCACAATCCTCTGTCTTACACCGTGTCCAGGGATGAGAAGTCCCGTTTTGTGGAGAGATTCCCAAGGCTGGTGAGTTTCTCTTTGGAGTAAAGATGGTTAACCGGCAATTTCCTGCGGCTGTTTATAATGATGGGAGTGGGAACCGTGGGCATGGGCACTTTGACGAGCAGGAGCAAGTGTTGCCACTGACCAGAGGCAGTGAACAGAGGGACTGGGATTAAAGGAATCGAATAAAAAGCAGCACGTCTGCGCAGTACATTCACAGAATACTGCAGGAGCTCGATGGGTCTAGCAGTATCTGTGAAAAGAGAAACAGAAAGAACGGTTGGAGTGTGGTATATTTCTGATTAGGAACTCGACCAGCCTCTGTCTAATCAAATAACTGGCCTGGCCTTGCTGACATGGGATTTCTGAAGTCTGAGCGAGAATGTGCCCGACAGGAAGTTGTTCAAGATGGAGTCGGCAGGATTTGACCCTGCGTGGGGTCACATTAATGGATTAATAACCCATTGCCTTAATTACTCGGCCCCGAATACCCTTGCGTACAAGTGGCTTAATATCTCTTCTAGAATGGAGAGTTGTAACCTGAAACACCAGTATTTGGCTTGTCCTCTCTGCAGCATGACCCCAGTATTCACTGTCACCCTCTCTTGGTTCAGAACGGAGGAGGATGCTGGGAGATCAAGTTGAATGACACCCACATTGATGAGAGGTAAAGGGGATGGGAAGGATCCATTTTCATGTGCAGAGAACTTCATAAACACAGCAGTGCACCGAGTGTCCTTGTGTTTGACTAGCACTTACACCGCCAACTGAATTACAGCCATTGTAGTGCTCTTGAAGAAGACTCTCCATGGGCAAATCTAATGTGAAAAATCAGCTCTAATTGGTTAATCAGGTATCAAAGTATGAAATGTTTTCAAATACTCACAGCTGGCAGTAGAGAGTGTAGATCTACCTTCAGGGGTTCATTCTGCTCTGATTTACACCCAGGATAATGTGGGACTAGAGGGCCTCATCACAGCGGAAGGGGTCAAACATTGAAGACTCTGATGGGGAGGATATTCTCTCTATGAGAGGGTAGCAAATCAGTGGAATTCTTTCCAACAGAGGGCCCTCAAGGCGAGGTATTTTCACGGCTGAGATAGACAGACATTTAGTCAATTCACCATCAAGGGCCAGGGAGATAAGGCTGAGAAGGGGAGTCGAGGATTAAACAAATCAGCCCGTGATCTCATTGAAAACTCGCCGACTTGATCGGCGAAAATGCTTCCAACTGCTCTAATATCTTTGCTGTCACTTGGAAGATGCTAAACCCCACTGTAAACGAAGGAAAGCACAAAGTTAGGAAGAGATGACTGCAGTCAAACGGAGTCACAATTATTTATTGAAAGGAAGATCAAACTGTCAATTTCCCAGATTTCTTTGCTAACGTGGGCGGTAGAGTTGACCAAGGGAGCTGTTGATTTGAGTGTTCTTAGATATGAAACAAATAAAGGTCAGTGACATTTGTTTTCTGGCAAAATACATGGCCTCTCCTGATGCTCACAATGAAAGAGATGGTTTCCAAGAAAAGACAGAGACTAAGTCACCTCTACAGTCATCGATGGCCAAGATATGACTCGCGATGTTCTATGGGACATATGTGATTTATTGATTATTGTTCTCCAAACTTCCTTAACAATGGAACCGGGAGTGGGAGCGGGGAATTAAACCCAACCATGATTATTGCCATCTTTTATCACTCACACACAGTGTTTATTTCTTGTACATTTTATTTCACATTGTGGTTACTGCGAGTGGGCTTGTAAACTGCATCTGCTGGTGAGTTCTTTCCTCACTGTTCCTAATCTCTTCCCAAACACATTCTGCATCCTTATCTCCTGAATGAAGGTAATCTCTAACCATTGTACAAGTGTCACTAAAACCTCGGCATTTCACACGCCTCTGTATGTCATCTTCCAATATTAATTGATACTTTACTGTGTTGCAATTGTGCATAATTTGAGAAAAACAAAATAGAGACTGGTGGACCTGGGTTTCTAACACACGTTATTGCAGCTAAACCGCAGATAACTGCACACAATCCGATCATGGAAACACACACCGATCCATCAAGCAACACAGAATAAGCTCAGCACTCGAGGACATGTCAGGATCAGCACCAGAAACACAACAGAAATATTTCTCTGCCCTGCTATGTTGGATGTATTTCTCAATGAGCAATCGGGAGTGACATGTGTTCCCTCAGGAGTGACGTCACACCCGGAAGTAACCAGTATCACAGACGGTCATGTGATCCAAGTTCCAAGCCCCGGAATCCGAGACACTCAGTTCCCTGTGGATAGCTCCAAGGAACAGCCGTCCGTGGAGTTTATGGGTTAGTTGAACTTTATGAATGCAGCTCGCTAGTTGTCGGCCTGTTTCTCCGATATAGTGTTTCATGCAGTCGCTGCGTGGAATCTACACAACCAGGTTTGGACATGATGGGTATTGGGTGTTGTGTTCTGGGGAGTTTTGTCTGAGTGAGGCTGTCGGTTTATGTGTCTGTTGTAACCCAGTGTGTTCAGAGGAGTCTGACTGTCAGTTCCCAGCAATTTATTTTAATAACGGGGAGTATCCTTTTCAAATCGCCTGGTGACATATCCTCGTTGCGAATTTCGTGTGCCAGACATCTGGGAATGAAATCGTGGGGATATCCATTCTTGGCAAAGAAATTGTGTGACAGTCCCGAATTGTCACGGACCAGCTGTCCCGAGTAGCAATCCGTCCAGACGGCAAGGTTTGGTGAGAACAGCACAATAGTAATAGGACAGGGCAAACAGAAGGCAGCCAGAGAATTTCTAGAAGCAGGGCACTCATCCGCGGATTCCAGCAATAAACAGATTCATTTGGACCCAGTCTGTAACCCCAAAAACAGGAAGGAGCGGGAATGAAACCAAATCAATTCCAACTGCCCCAGGACAGCAGCGCATCACAACAGACTCTGCAACCCTGAGGATGGCACCCAGAAATGTGAGGCAAATGCTGCAAACCATCTTCCCAGCTCCGCCAAACATTCCAACACCAACTCCAGGAGGCACACGGACTCCACATCTTTCTGCTCCAGAACACTCCGGTTTTCTGCAGCAGATTATTGTACCCTGAACCCCCAGGACCAAGGTGAGGATGCCAACCCGTACACGGCCAGGAACGGCAGTGAGAGTGAGGGCAACAGCTGCCATTGTCGTATGGACAGCCACAAACACTCCCTTTGAAAAGGACTTTGTCCATATGAAAGTCTGTACAGCAGAATAACCCGGGGACCAAACAGACTGTGCTGGGGATTCATATTCCAGACAATTTACGGTGGGCACCGTTTTCCCTGAAAGTGAGTGGAGATTGATATTTCATTGCTGATGTGAAACCAGATCCTACACTGAATCTGCTCGCCGGTTTTTGTTGCTGTGGTGAAACGTTGTTCTAGCTCTCTGGTTTCCTTCATTCCTGTCCTGGTCAGGGAGGCTGGGGATTGGTCCTCTCCATCAGATGGAGGGACCAGCGCATTGTTGACCCAATTTAATCAAGAATGGAATTGGTTATCTTCACTTCTCATGGTTCATTGTTGTTCTGTTTTGTTGGATCTTACTTGAGCACTTTCTGGGACTTGACAATGCATTAAAGCGCCAGTGTGTTTGGAAGCACGGTTTGGAATTGTCTCGCTGCCATTTGTGTGAGCAGTACATGACATAGACGACTCGCACTCCCTCAAAGTCAGCATGTCAGTGTGTCTGGCAATGGGTCCGCCTTTTCCGTTTTGCTTCTGTTCAACGCTAAGAGCTGTCAGTTTTTGGATTCGCTCGAGTGCTGAGGGGGTAACACAATTTGTGTGGTATTTTTCTTCAGGCCAAACTCCACCCTCCAGGAAAAATAGCCAAACGCGCTGAGTAACAAACAGCACGGTTTGTTTAGCAAATGGTCTGTTCAAGCTGGTGTCAGCTTCTGGAGCGTCTCAGAGTTGCCAAGCACGGAAACAGACCCTGCTATCTAACTTGCCACTGCTAAACAGATAACCGAAATTAATCTAACCAATATTTGCCAAAATTTGTCCCTTATCTCTCCGAACCCTTTCAGATGCCTTTGAAATGTTGTGAGCGCACCAGTCTCTGACACTAAATATGACAATTCATTCTGTACACACGGAAATGTCTGTGTTCAAAACAAGTGTCCCTCACATCCCCTTTAAATATTACTGTTCTCACATTAAACCAATGTTATCTCGCTTTGAACTCATGTGCCTTGTGAAAAATTACTCCCTGACTCTTTTCTCTGTCCGTCTGCCTCATGTCTTTATAAAATTCTGTCAGGCCTTTCCTCAGCCCTGAAGCTCCAGGGAAAACTGTCGAAGACAATTCAGCTTCGTGCTATTGTCCAAACAGTGCAAACCTTGTAAACCCTTTCAAATACTTTCGAAATTGTTCCACGTTCGTTACTGAATGCGCGATCTGTTAGTGCCTGAAGTGAAGCGATGCTGAAACGCTAGTAATGAGATTTTGGCGCACTCGGCCTCTGTGGTAGTGTGGCCGAGTGGTCTAAGGCGCTGGATTTAAGCTCCAGTCTCTATCGAGTCGTGGGTTAGAATCCCACCGCTACCAGCGGTTGCTCCGCTGCAAACAGTTGAGCAGAGCAGAACCTCTGCAGGCCGTCTGCGTCTTCGTTGTTGTGTTTGCCGCTGCTCAGGTCAACTCAGGAAAACAGTGTGAGTCCTTGCATTCGAAGCCTCCTCAACCCCTCTGCTTTCGGATATATGCGTGGCCAGCTTCTGTGTCTCAAATAGTCAGTGCATTTGGCTGGAAGTTTGGTGGTTCGAGCCCGCCCTTATCATCGAGTATTTCAGTTCAAGTCATTGAGACCAACCACCTCCCGACACGAGAACCCACCCGAGTCTGCAGCTGGATGTGGCCCCAATCTCTCCAAGGCCCCGCTGCCAACAGAAAGCGGCTACTGCAGCTTCAATCAGCGGCTTCCTGCTCAGCCCTGGGACACAGCACCTGGAAAATCCTTCCCCAGGAACGGCTCTTCCCGTGTGAAAGGGACAACTATTCCACTTTAAATTGGACACGGCTTCAGAGGATTGTTCCTGTTCTTGGAACGTTTCATAAACAAAACTCCTGTCTCGCAAATAAGAAGTGGGAAAAGTTGTTGGCAGGAAGAATAGAGAAAGTGTTGACTGTGAGGACTCTGTCTCGTCAGCAGATGGGATTCCATCTTATGGGCAAGTGGAGACAGCTTTCACTCAGGAACAGAGGTGTGATCAAACACAGTCGGATCGGCGTGTCCAAACCAACCCCTACATTGGGTTACAATACTGCAAGTGGAGCAGAGAGATGGATTTCTTTAAAGGAGGGGAAGGGCCCATCGGGAGGCTTGAACCTACGGCCCTGAGATTAAGCATCTCATGCTCTACCGACTAAAGTCGCTGGGCCTGGCTCACGATTGATGAGTGTGTCATTTCATACTGAGCATATTTCACCCGGCATTGCAATTTGCAAGGATCCAGTTCATTCCTCCCAATCACAAATGTCATCATTCACACTTTCCATTTCTCAGCTATTATTCCTTCAGAACATTATTATCTATTTAGCACTTGTCTCTGGATTTAAGACTCAATATAAAGATTTTCATATTTTTATCCTCATCTTTATGTCGCCTGGGAAATCAATCAATTGGGAAATTCCCGAAGGAAACCCAATCATTCCTGTTTCGAGTGTAAGGAATCCCATCTGCTGACGAGACAGAGTCCTCACAGTTAACACTTTCTCTATTCTTCCTGCCAACAACTTTTCCCACTTCTTATTTGCGAGACAGGAGTTTTGTTTATGAAACGTTCCAAGAACAGGAACAATCCTCTGAAGCCGTGTCTAATTTAAAGTGGAATGGTTGTCCCTTTCACACGGGAAGAGCCGTTCCTGGGGAAGGATTTTCCAGGTGCTGTGTCCCAGGGCTGAGCAGGAAGCCGCTGATTGAAGCTGCAGTAGCCGCTTTCTGTTGGCAGCGGGGCCTTGGAGAGATTGGGGCCACATCCAGCTGCAGACTCGGGTGAGTTCTCGTGGTTGCAGTCTCGGGACATGGTTGGTCTCAATGCTTGAACTGAAATCATTGAGGCTCAGTGCGAAGGGAGGGTTCGAACCACCAAACTTTCAGACAAATGCGCTGACTATTTGAGACACAGAAACTGGCCACGCAGATATCCGAAAGCAGAGGGGTTGAGGAGGGTCCGACTAATATCAACATACCTCTATTTCCCCATCTCCTTGCCACCCTTTCCTTCACCCTCTCTCCTTCCCCTCTCCTTCACCCTCTCACCTTACCCCCTCTCCTTCCCCCTCTCCTGCCCCCCTCTCCTACCCCCAATCTCCTTCCCCCTCTCCTCCCCATCTCCTTCCCCTTCTCCTTCCTCCCCTCTGCTACCCCCATCTCCTTCCCCTTCCTTCCCCCCACTCTCCTTCCACCCGATCTCCTCAACCCCCTCTCCTTACCCCATGTCCCCCTCCCTTCCACCTCCTTCCCCCTATCTCCTTCCCCCTTCCTTCCCCCCTCCCCCAACTCCTTCCCCATTCCTTCCCCCCTCTACTGTCCCCCATCTCCTTTCCCCCTCTCCTCCCTCCTATGTCCTTCCCCCTTCCTTCCCCCTCTCCTTCCCCCTATCTCCTTCCCACCCTCTCCTTCCCCCTATCTCCTTCCCACCCTCTCCTTCCCCCTTCCTTCCCACCTTCTCCTTACCCCTTGTCCTTCCCTCCCCCTCTCGTTCCCCCTATCTCCGTCCCCCTATCTCCTTCCCCCTTCCTTCCCCCTCTCCTTCCTTCCTTTCCCCCTCTCCTTACCCCAATCTCCTTCCCCCTTACTTCCACCCCTCTCTTTCCCCCATCTAGTCCCCCCTATCTCCATCCCACTCTCGTTCCCCCTTCCTTCCCCCCTCCTTCCCCCCATCTCCTTCCCCTATCTCCTTCCCCTATCTCCTTCCCCCTCTCCTTCAACACCCTCTCCTTCCTCTTATCCCCTTCCCCCTTCCTTCCCCCTTCCTTCCCCCACCTCTCCTTCACCCCTATTTCTTTCATCCTTCCTTCCCCCTCTCCTTCGCCCCCTCCTTCCACCCCTCTCCTTCCATTCTATCTCCTTCCCGCTTCCTTCCCTCCTCTCCTTCCCCACTTTCTCCTTCCCCCTCCCTTCCACCTCCTTCCTCCTCCCTTCCACCTCCTTCCCCCTCCCTTCCACCTCCTTCCCCCTATCTCCTTCCCCGTTCCTTCCCCACCCTTCCCCACCCTTCCCCACCCTTCCCCACCCTTCCCCCCCCTTCCCCACCCTTCCCCCATCTCCTTCCTGCTTGTCTCCTTCCTTCCCCCTCTCGATCCCCCATCTCCTTCCCCCATCTCCTTCCTCTATCTCCTTCCCCCTTCCTTCCCCCTCTTCTTCCTTCCTTACCCCGTCTCCTTACCCCTTATCTCCTTCCCCCTTCCTTCCCCCCCACCTTCCCCCATCTCCTCCCCCTTTCCTGCTTATCTCCTTCCCACTTCCTTCCTCCGTCTCGTTCCCCCCATCTCTTTCCCCCTTCCTTCCCCCCTCTCCTTCCCCCTATCTCCTTACACCCCTCTCCTTCCCACCTATCTCCTTCCACCTTCCTTCCCCCCACGCCTTCCCCCATATCGCCTTCCCCCTTCCATCCCCAACCTCTGCTTCGCCCCTATCTCCTTCCCACTTCCTTCCCCCTCTCCTTCCCCCTATCTCCTTCCCCCTTCCTTTCCCCCTCTCCTTCCCCCATCTCCTTCTCCCTTCCTTCTCCCCCTCTCCTTCCCCCATCTCCATCCCCCTTCCTTCCCCCCTATCTCCTTCCCCGTTCCTTCCCCCACTCTCCTTCCCCCATCTCCTTCCCCCTTCCTTCCCCCCTCTCCTTCCCCCCTATCTCCTTCCCCATTCCTTCCCCCACTCTCCTTCCCCCATCTCCTTCCCCCTTCCTTCACCCCCTCTACTTCCCCCTTCCTTCTCCCCCTCCTTCCCCCATCTCCTTGTCACCCCATCTCCTTGCCTTATCTCCTTCCCCCTTCCTTAACCCCCTCTCCTTCCCCATCTCCTTCCTCCTTCCTTTTCCCCCTTCCCCCATCTCCATTTCCCTCACTCCCCCTTCCCCTTCCTTCTCACCCCTCTACTTCTCCATCTCCTTCCCACTTCCTTCCACCCCTCCTTCCCCTATCTCCTGCCCCCCTCTCCTTCCCCACCCTCTCCTTCCCCATCTCCTTCCCCCTATCTCCTTCCCCCTCTCCTTCAACACCCTCTCGTTCCTCCTATCTCCTTCTACCTTCCTCCCCCCTCCGACCCACCCTCTCCTTCCCCCATCTCCTTCCCCACCCTCTACTACCCCCTACCTCCATCCCCCTCTCCTTCACCCCCTCTCTTTCCCACCTCTCCTTCACCCCCTCTCCTTCCCCCTCTCCTTCCCCCCTCCCTTGCCTCCCTCTCCTGCCCCCAATCTCCTGCCCCCTCTCCTTTCCCCATCTACTTCACCCCTGGGTGTGTTACACTGACAGAGAGGGGTCAGTCTGCTCTTCGCTGGTTGTGATTCATTGACTGAGTGGGGTCAGTGTGTTTTTCCCTGGGTGTGTTACATTGACAGAGTGAGGTCAGTCTGATCTTCCCTGGGTGGGTTACATTGACAAAGTGGGGTCAGTCTGGTCTTCCCTGGGTGGGTTACAATGACAGTGTGGAGTCAGTCTGCTCTTCCATGGGTGTGTTACATTGACAGAATGGGGTCAGTCTGCTCTTCCCTGGGTGTGTTACATTGACAGAGTGGGGTCAGTCTGGTCTTCCCTGGGTCTGTTACATTGACAGTGTGAGGTCAGTCTGCTCTTCCCTGGGTGTGTTACACTGACCGAGTCGGGTCAGTCTGCTCTTCCCTGGGTGTGTTACATTGACAGAGTGAGGTCAGTCTGCTATTCACTGGGTGTGTTACATTGACAGAGTGAGGTCAGTCTGCTCTTCCCTGGGTGTGTTACATTGACAGAGTGAGGTCAGTCTGCTATTCACTGGGTGTGTTACATTGACAGAGTGGGGTCAGTCTGCCCTTCCCTGGGTGTGTTACATTGACATTGTGAGGTCAGTCTGCTCTTCCTTGGGTCTGTTACATTGACAGTGTGAGGTCAGTCTGCTCTTCCCTGGGTATGTTACATTGATAGAGTGGGGTCAATCTGATCATCTCTGGGTGTGTTACACTGACAGAGTCGGGTCAGTCTGCTCTTCCCTGGGTCTGTTACATTGACAGTGTGAGGTCAGTCTGCTCTTCCTTGGGTCTGTTACATTGACTGAGTGGGGTCAGTCTGCTCTTCCCTGGGAATGTTACATTGACAGAGTGTTGTCAGTCTGCTCTTTCCTGGGTGGGTTACAGTGACAGAGAGGGGTCTGTCTGCTCTTCCCTGGATGGGTTACAATGACAGAGTGGGGTCAGTCTACTCTTTACTGGGTGTGTTACATTGACAGAGTGTGGTCAGTCTGCACTTCCCTGGGTGTGTTACATTGACAGAGTGAGGCCAGTCTGCACTTCCCTGGGTGTGTTACATTGACAGAGTGGGGTCAGTCTGCTCTTCCCTGGGTGGGTTATATTGACAGAGTGAGGTCAGTCTGCTCTTCGCTGGTTGTATTACATTGACAGAGTGAGGCCAGTCTGCACTTCCCTGGATGTGTTACATTGACAGAGTGGGGTCAGTCTGCTCTTCCCTGGGTGGGTTATATTGACAGAGTGAGGTCAGTCTGCTCTTCCCTGGGTGTGTTACATTGACAGAGTGAGGTCAGTCTGCTCTTCCCTGGGTGTGTTAGATTGACAGAGTGGGGTCAGTCTGCTCTTCCCTGGGTGTGTTAGATTGACAGAGTGGGGTCAGTCTTGTCTTCCCTGGGTGTGTTAGATTGACAGAGTGGGGTCAGTCTGCTTTTCCCTGGGCGTGTTACACTGACAGAGTGAGGTCAGTCTGCTCTTCCCTGGGTGTGTTACATTGACAGAGTGAGGTCAGTCTGCTCTTCCCTGGGTGTGTTACATTGACAGAGTGGGGTCAGTCTGCTCTTCCCTGGGTCTGTTACATTGACAGTGTGAGGTCAGTCTGCTCTTCCCTGGGTATGTTACATTGATAGAGTGGGGTCAATCTGATCATCTCTGGGTGTGTTATATTGACAGAGTGGGATCAGTCTGGTCTTCTCTGGGTGTGTTACATTGACAGAGTGAGGTCAGTCTGCTCTTCGCTGGGTGTGTTACATTGACAGTGTGAGGTCAGTCTGCTCTTCCTTGGGTCTGTTACATTGACTGAGTGGGGTCAGTCTGCTCTTCCCTGGGTGTGTTACATTGACAGATTGCGGTCAGTCTGCTCTTCCCTTGGTATGTTACATTGATAGAGTGGTGTCAATCTGATCTTCTCTGGGTGTGTTATATTGACAGAGTGGGGACAGTCTGCTCTTCCCTGGGTGTGTTACATTGACCGAGTCGGATCAGTCTGCTGTTCCCTGGGTGTGGTTCATTGAAAGAGTGTGGTCAGTCTGCCCTTCACTGGTCACAGTGTGTTTCAGAGAATCCCAGAGACACGCCATCACCAGCCTGTCTCTCGCCACCATCCACACACTGCCCCCTCCGCCTGTAACCCACTGTCATTAACGCATCGACCTGAGTCTGACCGTCCCCTCCGAACACATACCACCCCCTGCTTGACACCCAACGCCACCTAAAACCGTCCCCAGCCTGAATCTCACCGCTCCCCAAACACCGCCCCTAGACTGACCCTCACTACCGTCCACCAACCACTACGAGCCTGACTCCACCGCTATCCACCAACCGCCCCAGCCTGACCCCACCACTGTTCAACACTGCCACAAGCCTGACCCTCACCACCACCCTCACACCGCCCAGCCTGACCCTCACCGCCACCCACACACCATCTCCAGCCTAACCCTGACTGCCAATTTAGACAGGCTCTGTTCCAATTTTCCAATATATTGGCACTCCCACCAATTTTCTAATGCAACGGTACTGTGCACCAATCTCCCATTTATTGTTTCCACCAAATCTCCCATTTACTCATATCCTGTAGTAATTGTTCCATTTTCTGATGCCCGAGCCCGATTCTACCATTTAAGGGTGTGCTACTCTAATTCTCCCATTTACTGTCTCCATGCACCAATTCTCTAATTTAGCTCCACTTTGCACCAGGTCTCTCATTTGCTGATGTCCCGCATCAATTCTTCAATTCTTTGTTTCCTCGCACCATTTCCCCCAATTACTGACGTCCTGAACAAGTTCTCCACTCAGTGTTGCCTTACACCAATCCTCATACTGACTGATGCTCTCGCCCAATTTAAGGGTGCCCTCCTCTCATTCCCGCATCTAGTATTGTAATGTCCCAATTCTCCCATTTACTGCTAAACTGAAACTCTCCCATTCGGTTCCAACTGCACTAATTTGACAATACCAGATGCCCCATTCCAAATTCTCTTATTTCCATAAGCCCTTGCCCAATCCTTCCATTTAGTAGTTCCTTGGAATGATTCTCCATTTTTGTGGAGCACTGCCAGAATTCTAAGACTGAGTCAGAGACAAGTTGGACTGAAGTGTCTGTTTCCATGTTGTACATCTCTATGATTGTACGACTGTTTATGGCTCCGCTGCTCTGCACCATTTATCCCATTTGCCAATCCTGCACAAACCCTGAAACTGCACCAACTCTCCCTTTCAGTATTATCCTGCCCAATATAAAGGCCGCTGCATAAACTCCCCAATTCCTGTTGCCCTGCCTCAATTCCCTCCATTTAATTGTTCCCTGAATCACTTCTTCCCCGTCCGAGTGTCCTGCTGAATTGTTTTCATTTAGTGATCCACTGAACTGAATCTCCAATTTACCGAACCTTGCAACATATCTTTTTATTGACTCCCTGGCCCCGATTCCCCAATCAGGAATAGGTTCTTGTTGTACTTT
Organism: Chiloscyllium punctatum; assembly: GCF_047496795.1. Lineage (NCBI taxonomy): Eukaryota > Metazoa > Chordata > Chondrichthyes > Orectolobiformes > Hemiscylliidae > Chiloscyllium > Chiloscyllium punctatum. The sequence goes on along the minus strand of NW_027309844.1, from coordinate 23,592 downwards.
TGAAACTGGTGTCATAATTCAAACTTTTATGTTGGGGCAGTAGAATTACCCTTTGGGTACAGAACTGGCTCGAAGGTAGAAGACAGAGGGTGGTGGGGGAGGGTTGCTTTTCAGACTGGAGGCCTGTGACCAGCGGTGTGCCCCAAGGACCGGTGCTGGGTCCACTGTTGTTTTGTCATTTATATGAATGATTTGGATGTGACCATAGGACGAATGGATAGTAAATTTGCAAATGACAGTAAAATTGGAAGTGTCAAGGACAGTGAAGATGGTTACCTCAGAGGACAACGGGATCTTGATCAGATGGGCCAGTGGGCCGAGGAGTGGCAGATGGAGATTAATTTAGATAAATGTGAGGTGCTGCATTTTGGAAAGTCAAAAGAGAGCAGGACAAGGACAAGGTACTAGGGATGTTGCTAAACAAATAGACCTGGAGTGCAGCTTCATCGATCGTTGAATGTGGACTAACATTTTGATAGGATAGTGAAGAAAGCGTTTGTCATTTTTGTCTTTATTGCTCAGTTAATTGTGTAAAGGAGTTGGGAGGTCATGTTGCAGTATTGGTTCAGCCACGTTTGGTATATAATGTGCAATTCTGGACTCCCTCCTATAAGAAGGGTGTTGTGAAACTTTAAAGGGTTCAGAAAAGATTTACATGGATTATGCCAAGGTTGGAGGGTCTGTGCTGGAGGTTAAGACTGTATAGGTTGGGGCTATTATCCCTGGAGCATCAGTGGCTGAGGGGTAACGTTATAGAGGTTCACAAAATCATGAAGGCCCCTCAATAGGGTAAAAAGGCAAGGTGATTTCCCTGTGGTGGGGGAGTCCAGAAGCAGATGGCATATGTTAAAGTTGAGAGGGGAAACATAAAAGGGACCTAAGGGGAACATTTTTCAAGCAGAGGGCACTGTGTGCATGAGCTGCCAGAGGAAGTAGTGGAGGCTGGTACAATTACAACATTTAAAAGGTATCTGGGTGGGTGTAGGAATTAAAAAGGGTTCAGAGGAAGTTGGGCCAGATTCTGACAAATAGAATGAGATTGACATCGGATATCAGTTCAGCATGGATGTGTTGGACTGAATGATTTGTTTCTGAGCTTATATTGCTCTGAGTGGGTTGAGCTCCGGATTGTAGATTTATGAAGCAGAAAATAAAGAATGGCACAGAGTTAGACCGAGAAATCCTGCTGATTTCATCAGCTTTATCCTGTTTTCCTGATCCTTCTCCTTCAATCAATGCATTTTTCCGATCCTCATTCAGAATTCCTGGAGCTCTCTAACTGACCTGGAATAATGTGTGGAAAGTCCTATTGCAGCCCACACGAGGTACCTTTCCCACTGCCCTGCTCCCACGGCCTGCAATGCTGCAGACTGAGCAGACAACCCGAAGCACAATGATGAGCTCCTTCTGGCCCACGGCCCTCCTTCTCACTGAATGAAGACAATCACCAGAAGCAGAATCCAGCTCTTGTTTGAGCCTTGAATACCTGACTCTGTCTCACTGAGTGAAGATTGGACTAAAAAACAGAAATGAAATCAACTTCCTATCTGCATTGTGTCACTCTTTAAGATCTCTGTGTGTCTGAGTTCAGGTCATTTGATTGGAGACTGTGGATAGTGGGTCCCCAGTGAAATGGAAAGAATGGAGGAGGAGCTCACTGAGGGACATCTCTCAAAGTGAGAGTCAGAAAGATGGTATTCCACATTGGAAGGGTTTAAGGGGAATTGATGGCTCAGAAAAATGTTATCCAGATGTTTGTAAAACTTAGGAACTCTGTTTTGTGGCTGGAGTTTATTTTATCCTTGTGTAGATTTGACACATTAACCCTCCCTCCCCACCACTACAGAAGCTGTTGGAACTGTTCAGTGTTTCCAGCGGCTTCTGTAATTATTTCAGGTTCCTGACGGGAGCAGTCTCTCACTTTTCGAACAAAACAATCCCCGTAGCTTTTCTTTAGAAACTGATTTAAAAGCCCAACACTACAATGGTTGGGAATCAAACCCGTGTCAACTGCTTGGAAGGCATCTCTGCTCCCCACTATCCCACCATCACCCTGCTCCCAGCTCCCTCCCCATTCCCAAACACACTTAACAAGGCTGTGATCATCACCAACTGGATTGGGGCTGAAATCCAAACATACACATCCTCTGTATCTAACCCAGTGATGGAGCTCTCCTGATTGAGTTTGATGTGAACAGGATGGGGGAAGTGGGAGATTTAATCAGTACCTAACGCCGAGATCAAAATGGCCTGGGAATTTGAAATGCTGCAGTGTAGAGGGAGATTTACTCTGTATCTAACCCCATTCTCTACCTGCCCTGGGGATTTAAATGGAGACAGTTTAATGGGAGCTTTACGTTGTCTGGAACCCTGTGCTCCCTCTGCCCTGGGAGTGTTTGCTGGGAACACTGTCTAACCTCTGTGATATGGATCCTATGAAGATTGATGGGAGACAGTGTAAATAGAATTGTCAGGGTCCAATTCCTTCTCGTGGATGAGAGAAGGTCTCCAATTGGAATTGTGAGGAAAATTGGTGCCCGTGGGACTGAAGGGTCAGTAACAGAATGAATACACCATTGGCTCAGAGACAGGAGACAGGATAGAGGGGAATGAGGGTTTCAGACTGGAGGGAGCTACAGCCACATACAAGTTGGGAACTGTTTTCAGTAAAAGGCAATTGATCCCAGGTCACTGCAGAGGGTAAGAATCTGATGCCTTTCCCTCACTATCCCCCTCCAATCCCTGGGAAGATCTGCTCCCACACCATGTTCCATCCTAACTGCTGACTGTGTTAGATACATTAATACATTGTGGATGGGCAGGGGTGCTTTTAAACCTGGGATCTTGCTGTGTAACTTGCCTTCAAAAGGTTCTCACATTCCCTTTCAAGTAATCTTTTCCTTCTTTTATCCTGAGGAACTTTTGTTGGGAAAGCTGCAACGTGACGATCCGAAATGTTCAGTCCGAGGGAAGCCTTGGCCAAGCTCCAGAGGGGGATGTGGTTCTGAGGCCTGAGGCCTGGTCAACAGGCTGCACCCCATGGGGGCCGACATGAATTTGCCCCGAGGATTAATCTACTCTGAGGGACCCTGGGTTTTAGGGGCTTCTAGTTAACTGGCTCCTGTCGGGTTGTGGCCCTGACATTTTTAAAACAGGTTTGAAGCCTGGGGTTAAAGTAATTGGGGCTCTGGGAATTGACACAAACACATCAATCCCCATTGAATGTCTGATAGACAGGACTTCCCAAGGAGGGAATTAAACCTTAAATGAGAAACTCTATCCAAAGACTTGTTCTAATATCAAAGTAATACTACTTGTGGGATCTTGCTGTGTCTCAAACCACCTGTAGAGTGGCCTACATTGCAGCAAGGCTGATCAAATGTGATAATCCCATAAATAAGACCCAGGTTGGCCCAATCCCTGAGTATCTGGGAGGGGATCTCTCTCTCTCTCTCTCTCTCTCTCTCTGTCCCCTCTCTCACACCCTCTCCAGCTTCTTTTGTTGATTTTTTCAAACAAATAAAACCGTCCCACACACAGCAATGTGACTCGTGGGTATTTGAAGTGGGGGAGATGGAAATATTTTGCAGCACAAGGTGATTGTTTTTGAGACAAAGGGGTAAAAAAAAGACAAGATGCAGACAAAGACAGCGAATGTGTGTGGGAAGGAGGGAGTGATAGAGAGATAAGATGTGTCTTTGTAGCTGGGCTGGGAAAGGGAGACAGGATCTGGGGGAGTGGGGAGAGAACGGGACTCTCCAATATCCCATCATCGCCCAGTTCCAATCACTTCCTTCTAGAAAGTACCATCCACAAAATTAAATCCTGGGATTGGGGATTTTTTTTAAATAACAGGTGTCTCAAAGATATCCACAGTCTCTTGTTGGACAGAAAGTGGGATTGAAGCACATTCAGGAGCAGGAAGGGAGTATCCTGTGGGATCTCCCTGTGCGTCAATGGCCCACAGCATTGCTGGCACAGAGACTGCTGGGAAACTGTTTATCAAAGGGAATATTGTCAAATATAAATGTTACAATCTTTTAAAAGGTAAGATAAAGATGACCATGTATCAGGTTAAATCAGAGAAAGGGAAAAAGATGAGAGATGGAGAAGGGGAGGGTGGAGAGAGAGAGAGAGAGAGTGCGTAGAGAAGAAACAATGGGGGAAGTGGTTTGAATTTGTCAAACAGCAGGATCTCTGTCATCCTGAAGCCAGAATTGAACCCGTAACCAGCATCAGTGAAACACACAACCTGTCTGTGGTCCCACTGCTACTTGTGGGATCTTGCTGTGTCTGAAGGGTCAGTAACAGAATGAATACACCATTGGCTCAGAGAGAGGAGACAGGATAGAGGGTAATGAGGGTTTCAGATTGGAGGGAGCTACAGGCACATACAAGTTGGGAACTGTTTTCAATAAAAGGTAATTGATCCCAGGTCACTGCAGAGTGTAAGAATCTGATGGTTTTCCCTCACTATCCTCCTCCAATCCCTGGGAAGTTCTGCTCCCACACCATGTTCCACTGTTGACTGTGTTAGATATTTTGATACATTGGGGATGGACGGGGGTGATTTTCAACCTGGGATTTTAAGATTGCCTTCAAAATGCTCTCGCTCCCCCTTTCACATGATCTTTTCTCTCTTTTATCCCGAGGAACTTTTGTTTGGAAATCTGCAACATGAAGATCCAAAATGTTCGAGGCCAGGAAAGAACAACATCCAGAGGGGGAGCACGGGCCTGAGGCCTGAGGCCTGGTCAACAGGCTGCACCCCGTGGGGACCCACAGTGGGTTGTGCGTTTATTTACCCCGAGGTTTAATCTCCTCTGGGGGACCCTGGGTTTTAGGGGCCTCTGGGTAACTGGTTCCTGTCGGATTGCGGCCCTGTCATTTATAAAACAGATTTGAAGCCAGGGGTTAAAGTAACTGGGGACTTGCGATTTAAAACAAATATATGAATCCGCAGAAAATGTCTGACAGACCAGAGTCCCCAAGAAGGGAATTAAAATCTTAAATGAGAAACTCTCCCCAAAGACTTGTTCTAATGTCAGAGTAATGTGGGATGTGTACAGGCCTGGGTAATCAAATGTGATAATCGCATAAATAAGACACAGGTTAGCCAGTTCAATTCAATTCCCTGAGTATGTGGGAGGGGATCTCTCTGTCTGTCCATATGTCTCTCTCTCTCTCTCTCTCTCTCTGTCCCCTCTCTCACACCCTCTCCAGCTTCTTTTGTTGATATTTTTAACAAATAAAGCCGTCCCACACACAGCAATGTGACTCGTGGGTATTTGAAGTGGGGGAGATGGAAATATTTTGCAGCACAAGGTGATTGTGTTTGAGACAAAGGGGTAAAAGAACACAAGATGCACAGAGAGAGAGTGGGGGAAGGAGGGAGTGATAGAGGGATAAGATGGAGAGTGGGGGAAGGAGCAGGGAAGGAGAGGGGGGAGGGAGGGGGGAAAGGAGAGGGGAAGGGGTGTAATGCGAGGTGGGGAAGGAGAGAGGGAGTGAGGAGAGGGGGGAAGGAGAGGGGAAGGAGAGGGGAAGGAGAGGGGATGAAAGTAGAGACGGAGTAAGGTGAGGGGGAAGCAGAGGGGGAAAGGAGAGGGGGGAAGGAGAGTGGGGGAAGGGGGCAGACAGAGAGAGGGTGAAAGTAGAGATGGGGTAAGGAGAGGGGGAAGGAGAGATGGGAAGGGGGGAAGGAGAGAGAGGGGTTTGAGAGTCGGGGGAAGGAGAGCGGGTGAAGGAGAGGGGGAAGAAGAGGGGGAATGGGGTGAAGGTGAGTAGGGGAAAGGGGGGAGTAGAGGGAGAAGGAGGGGGAAGGAGAGGGGCAAGGAGACGGAGGCAGAGAGTGGAGAGGAGAGATGTCAGAAGGAGTTGGGGGAAGGAGAGAGGGGAAAGGAGTGGGAAGGGGGGGAGGGGATGTTGGGGGGGGAAGGAGAGGGGGAAAGAGTGAGGGAAAGAGTGTGGTAAGGAGAGAGGGGAAGGGTGGAAGGAGTGGGGGGAGGGCGAATGGACAGGGAGTGAAAGAGAGGGGGAGGAGGGTTGTCAGAAGGAGATAGAGTGAAGGGGGGGCGAAGGAGAGGGCGAAACGTAGATGTGGGGAAGGAGAGGGTGGAAGGAGAGAGGGGGGACGTAGAGAGTGAGGAAGGAAAGAGGGGAGGAAGGAGCGAGGGGAAGGAGCGAGGGGGGGAAATAGAGGGGGCAAAAGAGAGGGGAGGGAAGGAGAGAAGGGGGAAGAAGAGAAGGGGGAAGAAGAGAAGGGGGAAGGAGAGAGGGGAGAAGGAGAGAGGGGAGAAGGAGAGACCGGAATGAAGGGGGAATTAGAGAGGGGGAAAGGAGAGAGTGGGGAAGGACAGAGGGGTGAAAGGAGCAAGGGGGAAGGAGACGGGGGCAAATGAGAAGAGGGTGAAGGGGAGAGGGAAGGAAGGGGAAGGAGAGAGGGGAGAAGGAGAGAGGGAAGGAAGGGGGAAGGGGAGAGGGGAGAAGGAGAGAGGGAAGGAAGGGGGAAGGAGAGAGGGGAGAAAGAGAGAGGGGAGGAAGGGGGAAGAGAGAGGGGAGAAGGAGACGTGGGGAAGGAGAGGGGGGAAGGAGAGAGGATAAGGAATGGGGAAAGAGAGAGGGAGAAGGAAGAGGGAAGGAGAGAAGGGGCAAGTAGAGAGTGGGGAAGGACAGAGGGGTGGAAGGAGCAAGTGGGGGGAAGGAGACGGGGGGGAAGGAGACGGGGGGGGAATGAGAGGAGGGGAGAAGGAGGGAGGGAAGGAGAGGGGGAAGGAGAGGGGGGAAGGAGAGGGGGGGAAGGAGAGAGGATAAGGAATGGGGAAAGAGAGAGAGGGAGAAAGAAGAGGGAAGGAGAGGGGGAAGGGGAGAGGGGGAGGAGAGAAAAGGGAAGGAATGGGGAAGGAGTGAGGGTGGAAGGAGAGAGGCGGTAAAGGAGAGAGGGGAAGGAAGGGGGAAGGAGAGAGGGGAGAAGGGGAGGGAGGAAGGAAGGGGGAAGGAGAGGGGAGAAGAGGAGGGAGGAAGGAAGGGGGAATGAGAGGGGGAGAAGGAGACGGGGTAAGGAAGGGGAAAGGAGAGGGGGGAGAAGTAAGAGTGGAGAACGAGAGGGGGAAGGAGAGAGGTGGGAAGAAGGAGCAAGGAAGGGGGAGGAGGGAGGGGAAGGGGAGGCAGAAGGAGAGAGGGGAGAAGGAGAGAGGGGAGAAAGAAAGGGGGGAAGGAGAGAGGGGAGAATGAGAGAAGGGAAGGAGAGGGGCAATGAGAGAGGGGAGAATGAGGTGGGAAAGGAAGGAGGGAGAAAGAGAGAGCAGAAGAAAGGGGAAAGGAGAGAGGGGAAAAGGAGAGAGGGGAAGGAAGGGAGAAGGAGAGAGGGGAGAAGGAGGGGGTAAAGGAAGGGGGTAGGAGAGAGGGGAAGGAAGGGGGAAGGAGCGGTGGAGAAAGAGAGAGGTGGGAAGGAGAGAGAGAGAAAGGACAGAGGGGAAGAACCGGCGAAGGAGATAGGGGAGAAGGAGAGAGGGGAGAAGGAGAGAGGGGAGAAGGAGAGAGGGGAGAAGGAGAGGGGCAACGAGAGAAGGAAGAAGGGGGGCGAAGGAAGGGGAAAGGAGACAGGGGAGAAGGAGAGGGGGGTAAATGAAGGGGGTAGGAGAGAGGGGAAGGAAGTGGGAAGGAGAGGTGGAGAAAGAGAGAGGTGGGAAGGGGAGAGAGAGAAAGGACAGAGGGGAAGAACTGGCGAAGGAGAGAGGGGAGAAGGAGATAGGGGCGAAGGACACAGGGGAAGGAGAGGGGCAACGAGAGAGGGGAGAAGGAGGGGGGTAAAGGAAGGGGAAAGGAGACAGGGGAGAAGGAGAGAGGGGAAGGAAGGGGGAATGAGAGAGTGGAGAACGAAAGGGGGAAAGGGGGGAGAAGGAGAGGGTGAAAGGCGGGGGGCGGGGGAAGGATAGAGGGGAGGGAAAGCAAGGGGCAGAAGAGAGGACAGAAGGAGAGCGGGGAAGGAAGTGGGAGGAGAGAGGGGAGAAGGAGAGGGGGTAAGGAAGGGAGAAGGAGAGAGGGGAGAAGGAGGGGGTAAAGGAAGGGAGTAGGAGAGAGGGGAAGGAAAGGGGAAGCAGCAGTGGAGAAAGAGAGAGGTGGGAAGGAGAGAGAGAGAAAGGACAGAGGGGAAGAACCGGTGAAGGAGAGAGGGGAGAAGGAGATAGGGAAGAAGGAGAGGGGGGAGAAGGAGAGGGGGAGAAGGAGAGAGGGGAGAAGGAGAGAGGGGAGAAGGAGAGAGGGGAAGGAGAGGGGCAACGAGACAAGGGAGAAGGGGGGGCGAAGGAAGGGGAAAGGAGACAGGGGAGAAGGAGAGGGGTGAAGGAAGGGGGAAGGAGACAGGGGAGAAGGAGAGGGGTGAAGGAAAGGGGAAGGAGAGAGGGGAAGGAAGTGTGAAGGAGAGGTGGAGAAATAGAGAGGTGGGAAGGAGAGAGAGAGAAAGGACAGATGGGAAGAACTGGCGAAGGAGAGAGGGGAGAAGGAGAGAGGGGCGAAGGAGACGGGGAAGGAGAGGGGCAACGAGAGAGGGGAGAAGGAGGGGGTGTAAAGGAAGGGGAAAGGAGACAGGGGAGAAGGAGAGAGGGGAAGGAAGGGGGAATGAGAGAGTGGAGAAAGAAAGGGGGAAAGGGGGGAGAAGGAGAGGGTGAAAGGAAGGGGGAGGAGAGAGGGGGGAAGGATAGAGGGGAGGGAAAGCAGGGGGCAGAAGAGAGGACAGAAGGAGAGCGGGGAAGGAAGTGGGAGGAGAGAGGGGAGAAGGAGAGGGGGTAAGGAAGGGAGAAGGAGAGTGGGAGGAGTGGGGGAAGGAGAGAGGGGAGAAGGAGGGGTGGAAAGAAAAGGAAGGAGAGAGGGGAGAAGGAGCGAGGGGGAAGTAAGGGGGAAGGAGATGTGGAGAAGGAGTGGGGAAGGAAGGGGGAAGGAGATGGGGGAGGAAGGGGGAAGGAGATGGGGGGGAAGGAAGGGGGAAGGAGATGGGGGAAGGAAGGGGGAAGGAAGGGGGAAGGAGATGGGGGAAGGAGATGGGGGAAGGAAGGGGAAGGAGATGGGCGGAGGAAGGGGGAAGGAGATGGGTGGAGGAAGGGGGAAGGAGATGGGGGAAGGAAGGGGGAAGGAGATGGGGGAAGGAAGGGGGAAGGAGATAGGGGGAAGGAGATGGGGAAGGAAGGGGGAAGGAGATAGGGGGAAGGAGATAGGGGAGGAGATAGTGGGAAGGAGATGGGGGAAGGAGATGGGGAGGAAGGAGAGGGGAAGGAGATGGGGGAAGGAAGATGGAAGGAAGGAGATGAGGGGGAGGAAGGGTGAAGGAGATGGGGGGAAGGAGATAGGGGAAGGAAGGGGGAAGGAGATGGGGGTAGGAGATGGGGGAAGGGGGCAAGGAAGGGGGAAGGAGATAAGGGGGAAGGAGCGGGCAAGGAGATAGGGAAAGGGGGAAGGAAGGGGGAAGGAGAGGGGAGGAAGATGGGGGAAAGGAAGCGGGAAGGAGATCAGGGGAAGGAGAGGGGGGAAGGAAGGGGAAGGAAGGGGGAACGAGATAAGTGGGAAGGAGATAGGGGAAGGAGATAGTTGGGAAGGGGATAGCGAGGTAGGAGATAGGGGGAAGGAGATGGGGCCAGGAGATAGGGGGGAAGGAGAGGGGAAGAAGATGGGGGAAAGGAAGCGGGAAGGAGATCAGGGGAAGGAGAGGGGGGAAGGAAGGGGGAAGGAGATGGGGGGACGGAGTGGGGTGGAAGGTAGGGCGAAGGAGGTGGGGAAGGAAGGGGAAGCAGATAAGTGGGGGAGGAAAGGGGGGGAAGGAGATAGGGGAAGAGGGAAGGAAGAGGGGAAGAGGGAAGGAAGAGGGGAAGAGGGAAGGAAGAGGGGAAGAGGGAAGGAAGGGGGGAAGGAGATGGGCGGAAGGAAGGGGGAAGGAGATGGAGGAAGGAGACGGGGAGAAGGAGATAAGGGGGAATGAGAGGGGGAAAGGAGAAAAGGGGGAATGAGAGGGGGAAGGAGATGGGGGAAAGGAGATGGGGAAATGAAATGGGGAAGGAGGGGGAAGGAAGGGGGAAGGAGATGGGGAGGGAAGGAGGGGAGAAGGAGGGGTGGGAAGGACGGGGGAAGGGGGGAAGGAAGGGGGAGAGAGAGAGAGGGGAAGGGGATGGGAGGGTGGAAGGAGAGTGGGGGAAAGGAGAGGGGGCAGGAAGGGGGACAGAGTGGGAAGAAGGAAGAGGGGAAGGAGAGAGGGGGGAAGGAGAGGGGGAAGGCAGGGGGAAGGAGAGAGGGGGAAGGAGAGGGGATAGGGAAGGGGGAAGGAAGGAGATGGGGGAGAAGGAAGGAGATGGGGGAAAGGAAGGAGAGGGCAGTGAAGGAGAGGGGGGAAGGAAGGAGAGGGGGAACGAAGAAGATGGGGGAAGGAGAGGGGGGAAGGAAGGGGGCAGGAGAGAGGGGGAAAGGATAGGGGGAAGGAAGCAGATGGGGGCAAGGAGGGGGGAAGGAGGGGGGGAAGTTATGAGGGGGGAGGAAGGAAGGGAGGAGGAAGGAGGGGGGAGAGTGAGGGTGGGAAGGCAGGAGATGGGGGAAGGAGAGGGGGGAAGGAAGGGGGAAGGAAGGAGGGGGGAAGGAAGGGGGAAGGAAGGAGTTGGGGGGGAAGGAGAGGGGGGAAGGAAGCAGATGGGGGAAGGAGGGGGAAGGCAAGAGATGAGAGAAGGAGAGGGGAAGGAAGGGGGAAGGAAAGAGGGGGGAAGGAAAGAGGGGGGAAGGAAGGAGGGGGTAAGGAAGGGGGAAGGAAGGAGATGGGGGAAGGAAGGAGATGGGGGGGACGGAAGGAGATGGGGGTGAAGGAGGGGGGGAAGGGGGAGGAAGAAGGACGGAAGGAGTGGGGGGAGGAAGGGGGAAGAAAGGAGATGGAGAAGGAGGGGGGAAGGAAGGGGGAAGGAGATGGGGGAAGGAGATGGGGGAAGGAAGGGGAAGGAGATGGGCGGAGGAAGGGGGAAGGAGATGGGTGGAGGAAGGGGGAAGGAGATGGGGGAAGGAAGGGGGAAGGAGATGGGGGAAGGAAGGGGGAAGGAGATAGGGGGAAGGAGATGGGGAAGGAAGGGGGAAGGAGATGGGGGAAGGAGATAGGGGGAGGAGATAGTGGGAAGGAGATGGGGGAAGGAGATGGGGAGGAAGGAGAGGGGAAGGAGATGGGGGAAGGTAGATGGAAGGAGATGAGGGGGAGGAAGGGTGAAGGAGATGGGGGGAAGGAGATAGGGGAAGGAAGGGGGAAGGAGATGGGGGTAGGAGATGGGGGAAGGGGGCAAGGAAGGGGGAAGGAGATAAGGGGGGAAGGAGCGGGCAAGGAGATAGGGAAAGGGGGAAGGAAGGGGAAGGAGAGGGGAGGAAGATGGGGGAAAGGAAGCGGGAAGGAGATCAGGGGAAGGAGAGGGGGGAAGGAAGGGGGAAGGAGATAGGGGGAAGGAAGGGGAAGGAAGGGGGAACGAGATAAGTGGGAAGGAGATAGGGGAAGGAGATAGTTGGGAAGGGGATTGCGAGGTAGGAGATAGGGGGAAGGAGATGGGGCCAGGAGATAGGGGGGAAGGAGAGGGGAAGAAGATGGGGGAAAGGAAGCGGGAAGGAGATCAGGGGAAGGAGAGGGGGGAAGGAAGGGGGAAGGAGATGGGGGGACGGAGTGGGGTGGAAGGTAGGGCGAAGGAGGTGGGGAAGGAAGGGGAAGCAGATAAGTGGGGGAGGAAAGGGGGGGAAGGAGATAGGGGAAGAGGGAAGGAAGAGGGGAAGAGGGAATGAAGAGGGGAAGAGGGAAGGAAGGGGGGAAGGAGATGGGCGGAAGGAAGGGGGAAGTAGATGGAGGAAGGAGAGGGGGAGAAGGAGATAAGGGGGAATGAGAGGGGGAAAGGAGAAAAGGGGGAATGAGAGGGGGAAGGAGATGGGGGAAAGGAGATGGGGAAATGAAATGGGGAAGGAGGGGGAAGGAAGGGGGAAGGAGATGGGAGGGAAGGAGGGGAGAAGGACGGGTGGGAAGGAAGGGGGAAGGGGGGAAGGAAGGGGGAGAGAGAGAGAGGGGAAGGGGATGGGAGGGTGGAAGGAGAGTGGGGGAAAGGAGAGGGGGCAGGAAGGGGGACAGAGTGGGAAGAAGGAGAGGGGAAGGAGAGAGGGGGGAAGGAGAGGGGGAAGGCAGGGGGAAGGAGAGAGGGGGAAGGAGAGGGGATAGGGAAGGGGGAAGGAAGGAGATGGGGAGAAGGAAGGAGATGGGGGAAAGGAAGGAGAGGGCAGTGAAGGAGAGGGGGGAAGGAAGGAGAGGGGGAACGAAGAAGATGGGGGAAGGAGAGGGGGGAAGGAAGGGGGCAGGAGAGAGGGGGAAAGGATAGGGGGAAGGAAGCAGATGGGGGCAAGGAGGGGGGAAGGAGGGGGGGAAGTTATGAGGGGGGAGGAAGGAAGGGAGGAGGAAGGAGGGGGGAGAGTGAGGGTGGGAAGGCAGGAGATGGGGGAAGGAGAGGGGGGAAGGAAGGGGGAAGGAAGGAGGGGGGAAGGAAGGGGGAAGGAAGGAGTTGGGGGGGAAGGAGCGGGGGGAAGGAAGCAGATGGGGGAAGGAGGGGGAAGGCAAGAGATGAGAGAAGGAGAGGGGAAGGAAGGGGGAAGGAAAGAGGGGGGAAGGAAAGAGGGGGGAAGGAAGGAGGGGGTAAGGAAGGGGGAAGGAAGGAGATGGGGGAAGGAAGGAGATGGGGGGGACGGAAGGAGATGGGGGTGAAGGAGGGGGGGAAGGGGGAGGAAGAAGGACGGAAGGAGTGGGGGGAGGAAGGGGGAAGAAAGGAGATGGAGAAGGAGGGGGGAAGGAAGGGGGAAGGAAGGAGATGGGGAAGGAGGGGGAAAGGAAGGAGATGGGGAGAAGGAAGGAGGGGGGCAAGGAGGGGGGAAGTAGGGGGGAAGGAGAGAGGGGGAATGAAGGAGATGGGGGGAAGGAGGGGGAAGTAGAGGGGGAAGGAAGGAGGGGGGCGGAAGGAAGGAGATGGGAGAAGAAGGAGAGGGTGGGAGGGAAGGAGGGGTGGAAGGAAGGAGAGGGTGTGAAGGAGGCAGGGAGGAAGGAGATGGGGGGAAGGAATGAGATGGGGGGAAGGAGAGGGGAGGAAGGAGGGGGAAGGAAGGGGGAAGGATGGAGTGGGGAAGGAAGGGGGAAGAAAGGAGATGGGGAAGGAGGGGGGAAGGAAGGAGATGGAGAGAAGGAAGGAGATGGGGGTGAAGGAGGGGGAGGAAGGAGATGGAGGAAGGAAGGAGATGGTTGGAAGGAGAGGGGGGAAGGAGGGGGGAATAAAGGGGGAAGGAAGGAGAGAGGGAAGGAAGGGGAAGAAAGGAGGGGGGAAGGAAGGAGAGGGGGAAGGAAGGAGATGGGGAAGGAAGGAAATGGGGGGAGGAAGGAGATGGGGAAGGAAGGAGAGGGGGAAGGAAGATGGGGGTAAGGAAGGAGAGGGGGGAAGGAAGGGAGAGGAGTGGAAGGAAGGAGAGTGGGGGGGAAGGAAGGAGGGGGGGAAGGAAGGAGAGGGAGGGAAGGAGAGGGAGGAAGGAGAGGGAGGGAAGGAGAGGGAGGAAGGAGAGGGGGAAGGAGAGGGGGAAGGAGGGGGGAAGGAAGGGGGAAGGAAAGAGAGGGGGAAGTAAGAGGGAAGAAAGGAGATGCGGAAGGAGCGGGGGAAGGAATGGGGAAGGAAGGAGATGGGGGAAGGAAGGAGATGGGGAAGGAAGGAGAGGGGGAAGGAAGGAGCGGGATAAGGAAGGAGGGGGAAGGAAAGAGAGAGGGGAAGGAAGGAGAGTGGGGGGGAAGGAAGGAGAGGGGGAAGGAGAGGGGCGCAAGGAGAGGGGGTGAAGGAGAGGGGAGGGAAGGAAGAGGGGGAAAAGAAGGAGAGGGGGAAGGAGAGGGGGAAGAAGGGTGGAGGAAGGAGGGAGGGAAGGAAGGAGCGGGGAAGGAGAGGGGGGAGGAAGGAGACCGGGGAAGGAAGGAGATGGGGGAAGGGGGAAGGATGGGGGAAGGAAGGGGGAAGGAAGGAGGGAGGCAGGTGGGGGGAGGAAGGGGGAATGAAGGAGATGGGGAAGGAGACGGGGGAAGGAAGTGGGAGGAAGGATGGGGGAAGGAAAGGGGGAAGGAAAGAGATGGGGAAGGAAGGAGAGGGGGAAGGAAGGAGCGGGGTAAGGAAGGAGAGGGGGGAAGGAAGGAGAGTGGGGGGAAGGAAGGAGAGGGGGAAGGAGAGGGGCGCAAGGAGAGGGGGTGAAGGAGAGGGGAGGGAAGGAAGGAGGGGGGGAAGGAAGGAGGGGGGTAAGGATTGAGGGGGGAAGGAAGGAGAGGGGGGAAGGAAGGAGAGGGGGGAAGGAAGGAGAGGGGGAAGAAGGGTGGATGAAGGAGGGAAGGAAGGAAGGAGGGGGGAAGGAGAGGGGTGGGAGGAAGGAGACCGGGGAAGGAAGGAGATGGGGGAAGGGGGAAGGATGGGGGAAGGAAGCGGAAGGAAGGAGGGAGGCAGGTGGGGGGAGGAAGGGGGAATGAAGGAGAGCGGGGAAGGAGTGGGGAAGGATGGGGGGAAGGATGGGGGAGGAAGGATGGGGGAAGGAAAGGAGGGGGGAAGGAGGGGGGAAGGAGGGTGGAAGGAAGGAGAGGGGGAAGGAGAGAGGGGAAGCAGAGTGGGGGAAGGAGAGTGGGAGAAGGAGGGGGGAAGGAAGGAGATGGGAGGGAAGGAGGGTGGAAAGGAGGGGGGAAGAAGGGGGAAGGAAGGAGAGGGGGGTAGGAGAGTGGGGGTAGGAGAGTGGGGGAAGGAGAGTGGGGGAAGGAGAGTGGGGGAAGGAGGGGGGAAGGAAGGAGATGGGGTGAAGGAGAGGGCGGAAGGAGAGGGCGGAAGGAGAGGGGGAAGGAAGGGGGTGGATGGAAGGGGGTGGAAGGAGATGGGGGAAGGAAAGAGAGGGGGAGGAAGGAGAGGGGGAGGAGGGGGAAGGAAGGAGATGGGGAAGGAAGGAGAGGGGTGGAAGGAGAGGGAGGGAAGAAAGGGGGGAGGAAGGAGATGGGGAAGGAGGGGGGAAGGAGAGGGGAGGAAGGAAGGGGGAAGGAAGGAGATGTGAAAGGAAGGAGATGGGGAAGGGGGGAAGGAAAGGGGAAGGAGAGGGGGAAAGAGAGGGGGGGAAGGAAGGGGGAAGGAAGGAGATTGGGGGAAGGAGGGGGGAAGGAAGGGGAAGGAAGGGGGAAGGAAGGAGATGGGGAAGGAGAGGGGGGAAGGAAGGGGGAAGGAAGGACGGGGAAGGAAAGGGGGGAAGGAAGGAGATGGGAGGGAAGGAGGGGGGAAGGAGGGGGGAAGGAGGGGGGAAGAAGGGGGCAGGAAGGGGGAAGGAAGGAGAGGGGGGTAGGAGAGTGGGGGAAGGAGAGAGGGGAAGGAAGGGGGAAGGAAGGGGGTGGAAGGAGGGGGGAAGGAAGGAGATGGGGATGGAGATGGAGGGAAGGAGATGGAGGGAAGGAGATGGGGGTAGGAAGGAGATGGGGGAGGAGGGGGAAGGAAGGACATGGGGAAGGAAGGAGAGGGGTGGAAGGAGAGGGGAGAAGGAAGGGGGAAGGAGATGGAGAAAGGAGAGGGGGAAGGAGATAGGGGCAGGAGGGGGGCGAAGGAGAGGGGGGCATAAGGAGAGTGGGTGAAGGAGAGGGGGTGAAGGAGAGGGGGAAGGAGAGGGTGGAAGGAGCGGGTGGGTCGGAGGGGGGCAGAAGGGGGAAGGAAGGAGATGGGGGAAGGAGAGGGGGGAAGGAAGGCGGAATGAGATGAGGAGAAGGAGAGGGGGGAAGGAGAGGGGGGAAAGAGAGGCAAGGAGATGGGGGAAGGAGAAGGGGGAATGAGAGGGGGACGGAGATAGGGGGAAGGAGATGGGGGAAGGAGACGGTGGGGAAGGAGAGGGGGAGAAGGAGATGGGGGAAAGGAAGGGGGAAGGAGATGGGGGGAGGAGGGGTGGGAATGAGAAATGGGGGAAGGAGATAGGGGGAAGGAGAGGGGGGTAAGGAGATGGGGGAAGATGGGGGTAAGGAGATGGGGGAAGGAGACAGGGGAAGGAGAGAGAGCGGGAAGGTGAGGGGGTGGAGGAGAGGGGAGGAAGGAGATGGGGGAAGGAGAGGGTGGGAAGGAGAGAGGGGGAAGGAGAGGGGAGAAGAAGGGGGGGAAGGAGATGCGGAAGGAGAGGGAGGGAAGGAGATTAGGGGAAGGAGGCGGGGGTGAAAAGGTGGGGGAGGAAATGGGGGAAGGAGTTGGGGCAAAGGAGAGTGTGGGGAAGTGTTGGGAAGGATGGGTTAGGAGTGGGGAGGAAGGGGGAAGGAAGGAGATGGGGAAAAGGAGAAGGGGCAAGAAAGGGGGAAGGAGATGGGGAAGGAGGGGGAAGAAAGGGGCAAGGAGATGGGGGAGGAGAGGGGGAAGGAGAGGGGGGAAGGAGATAGAGGGGAAGGAGATGGGGGGAAGGAGAGGGTGGGGAAGGAGAAGGGGTGGAAGGAGAGGGGAGAAGGAGATGGGGGAAGGAGAGGGTGGTGAAGGAGATGGGGGGAAGGAGCGGAGGGAAGGAAGGGGGAAGGAGATGGGGGAAGGAAGGGGGAAGGAGATGGGGAAAAGGAGAGGGGGAAGGAGGTGTGGGGGGAGGAGATGGGGGAAGGGGGGATGGAAGGGGGAAGGAGAGGGGGGAAGGAGATAGGGGGAAGGAGAGGGAGGGAAGGAGAGGGGGGTAAGAGAGCGGGAAGGAGAGTTGGGCTAAGGAAGGGGGAAGGAGATAGAGGGGAAGGAGAGGGGGGAAGAAGGGGAAAGGAGATGAGGGGGAAGGGGAGGGGGAAGGAGATTAGGGGGCAGGAGAGGGAGGCAGGAGAGGGGGTAAGGAGAGGTGGGTAAGGAGAGGGGGTGAAGGAGCGGGGGAAAGAGAAGGGGTGAAGGAGAGGGGGGGAGGATGTGGGGGTGTAAGAGAGGGTGTGGAAGGAGATGGGGAAGGGGGGAAGGAAGGGGGAAGGAGCTGGGGGAAGGAGGGGTGGAAGGAGAGGGGGGTCGCAAGGAGGAAGAAGAGTGGGGAAGGAGAGGGGGAAGGAGATGTGGCGGAAGGAGATATGGGGGAAAGGATAGGGGGAGGAGAGGGGTAAAGGAGATGTGGCGGAAGGATATATGGGGGAAAGGATAGGGGGAGGAGATGGTAGAAGGAGTTGGGGGGAAAGAGACATGGGGTAAGGAGAGGGGGAGAAGGAGATCGGGTGGAAGGAGAGTGGGGGCAAGGAAGGGGGAAGGAGATAGAGGGGAAGGAGAGGGGTGAAGGAAGGGGGAAGGAGATGGGGGAAAGAAAGGGGGGAAGGAGAGGGGGACGGAGAGGTGGGGGAGGAGATGGGGGGAAGGGGGGAATGGAAGGTGGACGGAGAGTGGGGAAGGAGATAGGGGAAGGAGAGGTGGGGAAGGAGATGGGGGGTAGGAGAGGGGGTGGATGGAAGGGGAAAGGAGATGGGGGAAGGAGATGGGGGAAGGAGAGGGGGGAAGTAGATGGGGGAAGGAGATGGGGAGAAGGCGAGGGGGTAAGGAGAGGGGGGAAGGAGAGTCGGGGTAAGGAAGGGGAAAGGAGATGAGGGGGAAGGAGAGGGGGGAAGGAGATGGGTGGAGGAGAGGTGGGAAAGAGAGGGGGTGAAGGAGAGGGGGGAAGGAGATGGGGGGAGGAGAGGTGGGAAAGAGAGGGGGTGAAGGAGAGGGGGGAAGGACGTAGGGGGTAGTAGAGGGTGGGGAAGGAGATGGGTGAAGGAGAGGGTGGGTCGGGGGAGGAAGGGGGAAGGAGATAGGAGGAAGGAGAGGGTGTTGAAGGAGAGGGGGGGAAGGAGATGGGGGAAGGAGAGGGTGGGGAAGGAGAGGGGGGAAGGAGAGGGTGGGAAGGAAGGGGATGGGGGAGAAAGGGGAAAGGAGATGGGGGAAGGGAAAAGGAAGGAGGAAGGAGATGGGGAAGGAGAGGGGGTAAGGAAGGGGGAAAGAGATAGGGCAAGGAGATGGGGTGGTAAGGAGATGGGGGTAAGGAGAGGGAAAGGAAGGGGAAAGTAGAGGGATTGAAGGAAGGGGGAAGGAGATGGGGGAAGGAGAGTGGGGGAAGGAACGGGGAAGGAGATGGGGGAAGGAGATGGGGGAAGGAGAGGGGGGAAGGAAGGGGGAAGGAGAGGGGGGAAGGAAGCAGGAAGGAGATAGGCTGGAAGGGGGAGGAGATGGGGAAGGAGAGGGGGATAGGAAAGGGGAAGGTGATAAGGGGTAAGGAGAGGGGGGAAGGAGAGGGGGGTAGGAAGGAGGAAGGAGAGGGGGAGAAGGAGAGGGGGAAGGAGATTGTGCGGAAGGAGATGGGGGAAAGGAGAGGGGGAGGAGATCGGGGGAATGAGGTCGGGGGAAAGAGACGTGGGGTAAGGAGAGAGGGGAAGGAGATCGGGTGGAAGGAGAGTGGGGGGAAGGAAGGGGAAGGAGATGGGGGAAGCAGGGGGGGAAGGAGAAGGGGGAAGGAGATGGGGGAGGAAAGGGGGAAGGAGATTAGGGGGTAGGAGAGGGGGGCAGGAGAGGGGGGAAGGAGAGGGGGGTAAGGAGAGAGGGTGAAGGAGAGGGGAAGGAGAGGGGGTGAAGGAGAGGGGGAAAGGAGATGGGGGAAATAGAGGGGGGGTGGGAATGGGGAAGGAGATGGGGAGGGGGGAAAAAAGCTGGAAGGAGATGGGGAAGGAGGGGGGAAGGAAGGGGAAGGAGAACTTGGGGAAGTAGACGGGGGAAGGAAGCGGGATGGAGATAGGCGGGAAGGGGGGAGGAGATGGGGGAAGGAGAGGGGGGAAGGAAGGGGGAAGGTGATAAGGGGTAAGGAGGGGGGGAAGGAAGGATGGAGAGGGGGTAGGAAGGGGGAAGGAGATAGGGCAAGGAGATGGGTGGTAAGGAGATGGGGGAAGGAGGGGGGAAAGGAAGGGGAAAGTAGAGGTGTTGAAGGAAGGGGGAAGGAGATGGGGGAAGGAGAGTGGGGGAAGGAACGGGGAAGGAGATAGGGGGAAGGAAAGGGGGGGAAGGAAGGGGGAAGGAGATAGGGGGAAGGAGAGTGGGGGAAGGAACGGGGAAGGAGATGCGGGGAAGGAGAGGGCGGAAAGGAAGGGGGAAGGAGATAGGGGGAAGGAGAGGGGGAAGGAAGTGGGAAGGAGATAGGGGCGAAGTAGAGGTGGGTGAAGGAAGGGGGAAGGCGATATGGGGGAAGGCGTGGGGGGAATGAAAATGGAAGGAGATAGGGGGTAAGGAGGGGCGGTGGAAGGGGGAAGGAGATAGGGGGCAAGGAGAGGTGGGAAGGAAGGGGGAAAGAGATGGGGGGGAAGGAGACGGGGAAAGGAAGCGGGAAGGAGATAGGCGGGAAGTGGGAGGAGATAGGGGGAAGGAGAGGAGGGAAGGAAGGGGGAAGGAGATAAGGGGTAAGGAGAGGGGGGGAAAGGAAGGAGAGGGGGATGGTAGGGAGAAGGAGATAGAGCGGAAGGCGATAGGGGGTAAGGAGATGGTGGAACGAGAGGGGGAGGGAAGGAGACAGGCAGGAAAGAGATGGGGGAAGCGTGGGGAAGGAACGGGGAAGGAGATAGGATGGAAGGAGATGGGGGAAGGAAGGAGATGGTTGGAAGGAGAGGGGGGAATGAGGGGGGAATAAAGGGGGAAGGAAGGAGAGAGGGAAGGAAGGGGGAAGAAAGGAGGGGGGAAGGAAGGAGAGGGGGAAGGAAGGAGATGGGGAAGGAAGGAAATGGGGGGAGGAAGGAGATGGGGAAGGAAGGAGAGGGGGAAGGAAGATGGGGGTAAGGAAGGAGAGGGGGGAAGGAAGGGAGAGGGGTGGAAGGAAGGAGAGTGGGGGGGAAGGAAGGAGGGGGGAAGGAAGGAGAGGGAGGGAAGGAGAGGGAGGAAGGAGAGGGAGGGAAGGAGAGGGAGGAAGGAGAGGGGGGAAGGAGAGGGCGAAGGAGGGGGGAAGGAAGGGGGAAGGAAAGACAGGGGGAAGTAAGAGGGAAGAAAGGAGATGCGGAAGGAGCGGGGGAAGGAATGGGGAAGGAAGGAGATGGGGGAAGGAAGGAGATGGGGAAGGAAGGAGAGGGGGAAGGAAGGAGCGGGATAAGGAAGGAGGGGGAAGGAAAGAGAGAGGGGAAGGAAGGAGAGTGGGGGGGAAGGAAGGAGAGGGGGAAGGAGAGGGGCGCAAGGAGAGGGGGTGAAGGAGAGGGGAGGGAAGGAAGAGGGGGGAAAGGAAGGAGAGGGGGAAGGAGAGGGGGAAGAACGGTGGAGGAAGGAGGGAGGGAAGGAAGGAGCGGGGAAGGAGAGGGGGGAGGAAGGAGACCGGGGAAGGAAGGAGATGGGGGAAGGGGGAAGGATGGGGGAAGGAAGGGGGAAGGAAGGAGGGAGGCAGGTGGGGGGAGGAAGGGGGAATGAAGGAGATGGGGAAGGAGACGGGGGAAGGAAGTGGGAGGAAGGATGGGGGAAGGAAAGGGGGAAGGAAAGAGATGGGGAAGGAAGGAGAGGGGGAAGGAAGGAGCGGGGTAAGGAAGGAGAGGGGGGAAGGAAGGAGAGTGGGGGGCAGGAAGGAGAGGGGGAAGGAGAGGGGCGCAAGGAGAGGGGGTGAAGGAGAGGGGAGGGAAGGAAGGAGGGGGGGAAGGAAGGAGGGGGGTAAGGATTGAGGGGGGAAGGAAGGAGAGGGGGGAAGGAAGGAGAGGGGGGAAGGAAGGAGAGGGGGAAGAAGGGTGGATGAAGGAGGGAAGGAAGGAAGGAGGGGGGAAGGAGAGGGGTGGGAGGAAGGAGACCGGGGAAGGAAGGAGATGGGGGAAGGGGGAAGGATGGGGGAAGGAAGCGGAAGGAAGGAGGGAGGCAGGTGGGGGGAGGAAGGGGGAATGAAGGAGAGCGGGGGAAGGAGTGGGGAAGGATGGGGGGAAGGATGGGGGAGGAAGGATGGGGGAAGGAAAGGAGGGGGGAAGGAGGGGGGAAGGAGGGTGGAAGGAAGGAGAGGGGGAAGGAGAGAGGGGAAGCAGAGTGGGGGAAGGAGAGTGGGAGAAGGAGGGGGGAAGGAAGGAGATGGGAGGGAAGGAGGGTGGAAAGGAGGGGGGAAGAAGGGGGAAGGAAGGAGAGGGGGGTAGGAGAGTGGGGGTAGGAGAGTGGGGGAAGGAGAGTGGGGGAAGGAGAGTGGGGGAAGGAGGGGGAAGGAAGGAGATGGGGTGAAGGAGAGGGCGGAAGGAGAGGGCGGAAGGAGAGGGGGGAAGGAAGGGGGTGGATGGAACGGGGTGGAAGGAGATGGGGGAAGGAAGGAGAGGGGGAGGAAGGAGAGGGGGAGGAGGGGGAAGGAAGGAGATGGGGAAGGAAGGAGAGGGGTGGAAGGAGAGGGAGGGAAGAAAGGGGGGAGGAAGGAGATGGGGAAGGAGGGGGGAAGGAGAGGGGAGGAAGGAAGGGGGAAGGAAGGAGATGTGAAAGGAAGGAGATGGGGAAGGGGGGAAGGAAAGGGGAAGGAGAGGGGGAAAGAGAGGGGGGGAAGGAAGGGGGAAGGAAGGAGATTGGGGGAAGGAGGGGGGAAGGAAGGGGAAGGAAGGGGAAGGAAGGGGGAAGGAAGGAGATGGGGAAGGAGAGGGGGGAAGGAAGGGGGAAGGAAGGACGGGGAAGGAAAGGGGGGAAGGAAGGAGATGGGAGGGAAGGAGGGGGGAAGGAGGGGGGAAGGAGGGGGGAAGAAGGGGGCAGGAAGGGGGAAGGAAGGAGAGGGGGGTAGGAGAGTGGGGGAAGGAGAGAGGGGAAGGAAGGGGGAAGGAAGGGGGTGGAAGGAGGGGGGAAGGAAGGAGATGGGGATGGAGATGGAGGGAAGGAGATGGAGGGAAGGAGATGGGGGTAGGAAGGAGATGGGGGAGGAGGGGGAAGGAAGGACATGGGGAAGGAAGGAGAGGGGTGGAAGGAGAGGGGAGAAGGAAGGGGGAAGGAGATGGAGAAAGGAGAGGGGGAAGGAGATAGGGGCAGGAGGGGGGCGAAGGAGAGGGGGGCATAAGGAGAGTGGGTGAAGGAGAGGGGGTGAAGGAGAGGGGGAAGTAGAGGGTGGAAGGAGCGGGTGGGTCGGAGGGGGGCAGAAGGGGGAAGTAAGGAGATGGGGGAAGGAGAGGGGGGAAGGAAGGCGGAATGAGATGAGGAGAAGGAGAGGGGGGAAGGAGAGGGGGGAAAGAGAGGCAAGGAGATGGGGGAAGGAGAAGGGGGAATGAGAGGGGGACGGAGATAGGGGGAAGGAGATGGGGGAAGGAGACGGTGGGGAAGGAGAGGGGGAGAAGGAGATGGGGGAAAGGAAGGGGGAAGGAGATGGGGGGAGGAGGGGTGGGAATGAGAAATGGGGGAAGGAGATAGGGGGAAGGAGAGGGGGGTAAGGAGATGGGGGGAAGATGGGGGTAAGGAGATGGCGGAAGGAGACAGGGGAAGGAGAGAGAGCGGGAAGGTGAGGGGGTGGAGGAGAGGGGAGGAAGGAGATGGGGGAAGGAGAGGGTGGGAAGGAGAGAGGGGGAAGGAGAGGGGAGAAGAAGGGGGGGAAGGAGATGCGGAAGGAGAGGGAGGGAAGGAGATTAGGGGAAGGAGGCGGGGGTGAAAAGGTGGGGGAGGAAATGGGGGAAGGAGTTGGGGCAAAGGAGAGTGTGGGGAAGTGTTGGGAAGGATGGGTTAGGAGTGGGGAGGAAGGGGGAAGGAAGGAGATGGGGAAAAGGAGAAGGGGCAAGAAAGGGGGAAGGAGATGGGGAAGGAGGGGGAAGAAAGGGGCAAGGAGATGGGGGAGGAGAGGGGGAAGGAGAGGGGGGAAGGAGATAGAGGGGAAGGAGATGGGGGGAAGGAGAGGGTGGGGAAGGAGAAGGGGTGGAAGGAGAGGGGAGAAGGAGATGGGGGAAGGAGAGGGTGGTGAAGGAGATGGGGGGAAGGAGCGGAGGGAAGGAAGGGGGAAGGAGATGGGGGAAGGAAGGGGGAAGGAGATGGGGAAAAGGAGAGGGGGAAGGAGGTGTGGGGGGAGGAGATGGGGGAAGGGGGGATGGAAGGGGGAAGGAGAGGGGGGAAGGAGATAGGGGGAAGGAGAGGGAGGGAAGGAGAGGGGGGTAAGAGAGCGGGAAGGAGAGTTGGGCTAAGGAAGGGGGAAGGAGATAGAGGGGAAGGAGAGGGGGGAAGAAGGGGAAAGGAGATGAGGGGGAAGGGGAGGGGGAAGGAGATTAGGGGGCAGGAGAGGGAGGCAGGAGAGGGGGTAAGGAGAGGTGGGTAAGGAGAGGGGGTGAGGAGCGGGGGAAAGAGAAGGGGTGAAGGAGAGGGGGGGGGAGTGGGTGTGGGGTAAGAGAGGGTGTGGAAGGAGATGGGGAAGGGGGGAAGGAAGGGGGAAGGAGCTGGGGGAAGGAGGGGTGGAAGGAGAGGGGGGTCGCAAGGAGGAAGAAGAGTGGGGAAGGAGAGGGGGAAGGAGATGTGGCGGAAGGAGATATGGGGGAAAGGATAGGGGGAGGAGAGGGGTAAAGGAGATGTGGCGGAAGGATATATGGGGGAAAGGATAGGGGGAGGAGATGGTAGAAGGAGTTGGGGGGAAAGAGACATGGGGTAAGGAGAGGGGGAGAAGGAGATCGGGTGG